>NW_028274817.1:17142651-17294166 GCF_037043125.1 Eumetopias jubatus | reverse complement strand
TGCTAGCGCACACCCAGGGGCTAAGGGGTCCTGCTCTCTGCGGCAGCGGCAGCGACAGCGGCACATGCCATCTGTTAGCGGCAGAAGCAAAAGCAGCGCTGCGCGAGGTGGCCCCGGTGCCGGGAGAGCCTTTAGCAGGGGTGCGTACTGAATGCCGCCATTTTAAAGCGAGGCTCCTGAAATCATTAGATATAAGCAAATTAAAGCCCGCCCCACCTACAGAACTTCATGGCTGGGACGTGCAACCCTGCTCCGAGTCGCCGCTGTGGGGTGCAAAATGTCAAGGCCAGAGACACGCGCACGAGGACTCCCGGACGGCGGCGACGATCCCTGCGCTCCCCCCCCTCCCCGGAGCTTCCCCCCTCCCCGGCGCTCCCCCCTCCCCCCCGAGGCCCCCCGGGCTCCGGCGAGCCTCCCTTCAGGCCCGGAGGCGAGGAGCTTTTCTTTGGCTCCCCAGCGCGGGGGAGGGGGCGGGGGGGCCGAGGCCGGGTCAGGCCGGCGCGCTGGGGCACAGGGGGCGCCCGGCCCGGGCCTCCACTCTCCCCCCCACCCCTCCTGAGCTCTTGGTTCAGTCCGCGCGGAGCACACCTCGGAGCTCCCGGCTCCCTCGCGGCGGCGGGCGTGGGGCTCCCGCCCGGGCTAGCGGCTGCCATGGCAACCCCGGCCCCAACCCCGCCCGGCCTCGCCAAAGGCGTGCCCTCCACCCGCTGGCCCGGCCGAGCCCGCCGCCGCCGCTGCCGCCGCCGGTCCTTCACACACACCCCCACCCGCGCCCCGCCCGGCGTCCCGCGCCCCGCGCCCCGCGCCCGGCCAGCGGGACGCGTCGCGGAAACGGCGCTGCTGGGGGGCTTCGGGCGCCAAAACGGCAACTCGCGCGCTACTCCGCCGGCCGGTCGAGCGGCGCGCGGGCAGCGGGAGCGCGGGGCTGGCCCTCGGCCGTCCGGCCCCGCCCCGCCCCGGCCAGGTAGCGCCGGCGCGCCCCGCGCCGCCGCCGCCGCCGCCAACGCCAACGCCAACCTCACCTGGCTCGGCGTGCGCCGCTCCTGGCCCGGGCTGGCCGCTGCGGACCGGGCGGGAGTCAGGCGGCGGGCGGCCCCCGCTCCCGCGCCCACTGGTGCCTGTCCTCGGCCTCCTTCCCGCCGCTCCCAAAGAGCGCCAAAAGTCGCGCTCCCGCTCCGAGTGCGGGCACTTTCTTCCTGCAGGGAGCTGTTTCGTCGCCCGATGTATTCTTTGTGTGCTTCGTTCATTCGTGCGTGGTTCTCAGAGAGCGCCGCGCGGGCTTTATTCTCAGGGGGTGTGGCGCCTCTCCCCCCAAACCCGGCGGCCCAGCCCCCGCTGCAAACGCTCTTTGTCGTTTCTTTATTAAGGGAATGGGGGACAAATCATAACGCTCAGGTTTTACAAAAGCGAAAACAAACAGAGCTCGCACACATCCCCGGCGAGGGGGGAGGGAGGCGGCAAAGTTTCTAGAGCTTCAGGAACTGGAGTGCCAGGGAGAAATGCCGTGTGGTTCGAAGCTGTACGCTTAGAGTCTCTTCAGATACGGGTAAAGTGAGACAGGTAATTTCAAAAATGACCTTAGTCAATAAATGTATCGGCTCACTGAAGGCCAAAAAAAAAAAAAAAATTACTCACCAGCTGCCTTCCTGGGACCTCCCTTCTATAAAAGCCCCGATCTTTTACTTCCCTTTAAGAACCTCAGACAGGGAAATGTTGATCTGTGCCAATAGCACCCTTTCTTTGATGGAGTTTGACAGGTAGCAAGAGCCCGAAGGTAGGGTCCCAGACACTTGTGAATTGGGAAAAGGACAAAGCCACTGCAATTTTATATTTTGCTTAAAAAAACATGCATCTGGGCAGCTAAATTACCAGTTTCGATCTAATGCAAGTGTAATAGGAACACCAGCTGTCCCTTAATTGGAGCCCCACAATAATAAACGCGTGCTTTTATTTAATTTTACGAGGACAATTGTAGTTGATAACATACGCATATGCGAGAGCCTCGGTGACAAGCTCATAGCAATTCATGGGCTGCTCTCCTGCCATGAACTGCTTCACCCCACTACAGAGTTCTACATGCTCTCCAGAAAGTGCAGAAAAACATCGCAGGAGATGTTGAAGTTGCAGTTAGGTGGAGGAGCTGAGCGAATTCTCAGGCTGATAATATTTTTTAATTCTGCCGGACTGATCCCAGTAGAATTCTCCAGCTAATTTTAGGCAAGAAATCAATGTCTGTTTGTTAAATGCCAGATAATAGGAGCGGGATCTTAGTGGTTGGAAGGAGAACACTGGCATAAACTGTCCTTTAAATAATTGAGACACCCCTCCCCCCAACCCATTTGGCAAGCATTGTGAAAGTTATCAGGACAATGTGCAGGGACAGCGCCTGATACTTGGGGTAGTCATGGGTAGAATCCTAGCCTAAGTCGAACAGAAGGCAGGAGTTTCTAGTAATTTGGGGGGGGGAGGGAAAAAAAGAAAAACTGATTTCTAATCCCCTCTGCCCACCTCCTTTTGAGCTTGCCAAATTACCTGCACTACTCTAAACGTCAAACTGGGCTGACCTGTAAGGAGTGGCTTTGGCAGTCCAGGAACTACCATAACTAAAAGCAGGAGGTGTTGGAAAGGCAGGGCTGACTTATATAACTTTATACCCAATGATCTAACAAATGAGGAACTGTTATCACAGTGAGTCAACAAAGGAGTCTTTATACTAAACATAACTCGTGTCAACACCAGTGCGTTTACCTCTGTCCACCACTGCAAACCACATCTCCTGTGGGGCACTCTAGGTTTCCTTAATCCCACACAAACTGGCTCAATTTTATTGTTACTGCGTTGGTGAAATAATTGTTTTATTATAAATGTAAGGTCATAAATAGGTCAATTTGCTAGCTCTCGGGATAGCATAGCTTCAACGTATTCTTTTGCTGGCAGCGTCTGACCAGCGCAAGTTGCAAATGAGACTTTATTATTCTCTCTTGTTCATGTTGGAGAGGAAGACAGCCTTATAAACAAATTTGAGCCCCGTAAATTGTCCTCCTTGTACCCAGGCTGGTACGGCCTCCACAAATGAAGCTAGGCAAATTTCCATGCCACTGGGTCCCTGGGGAGTGTTCTCAAAGACAGTGGGAAATTGCTATCGCCTCCCCTCAGCATTGTAAAAGGGCTTATTTGCTCTTTAGGGTGGCCTCACCTTGGAATTACTTTCCACTTTAGTAGTTAGAGCTACCCAACATTTTCTTTTCTTCCCCCTTAGGCATGATTGGGGGCAGGACCTGGGAAAAATCGAGTTGTGCACTGACTGAGCACAAGATGAGTTCTTAATGTATATACATTATAGTCTCTGAATTCTTTTTTTTAAAGATTTTATTTATTCATTTGTCAGAAAGAGAGAGAGAGCACAAGGAGGGAGAACGGCAGGCTGAGGGAGAAGCAGGCAGAGGGAGAAGCAGGCTCCCGGATTCCAGGAGCCCTGATGCTGGCCTCAATCCCAGGACCCTGGGATCATGACCTGAGCTGAAGGCAGTTGCTCAACTGACTGAGCCACCCAGGCGTCCCTACTCTCTGCATTCTTACACTTGTTCCCCCATTGCATTTTGGGCTAGTCTCAGAACCACTATTCCTGAGGGATCTTCAACGGTAAGTACCTCCCAACACCTGGATTTAAATTTTCAGTCCTGTCGCTCTGCCCCAGCCAGAGGTGTACAAAGCATACATTTAAATACACTCAGGGAACACGCTCCCGTACTCTCACTCTGTCTTAACGCTTGAGCATTAAGTAATGGACATTTACACAGACAGATGTAAGGCTAAAACTCTAGATAAGGATATAGCAGCCTCTCAAGTGACACATTCTTCCAATACATATAATTAACTTTGAGGTGGGAAAAGAATTCTCAAAGTTACATAATGGTTTAGTAATAGAAGGATTGTTATAATGTACAACCTAACGAATGTTGCTGTGTTTTCAAAGATGCTGGATGGGTGGGGATCTTGAACTCTCAATATATCCTACCAAAATTATCCTTTTACTCCTGTCAAGGCATATAACTCATTTATTCCCTTTATTTTATTTTATTTTTTAATTTTTTATTGTTATGTTAATCACCATACATTACATCATTAGTTCTTGATGTAGTGTTCCATGATTCATTGTTTGTGCATAACACCCAGTGCTCCACGCAGAACGTGCCCTCCTTAATACCCATCACCAGGCTAACCCATCCCCCCACCCCCCTCCCCTCTAGAACCCTCAGTTTGTTTTTCAGAGTCTATCGTCTCTCATGGTTCGTCTCCCCCTCCGACTTACTCCCCTTCATTCTTATTATTCCCTTTAAAAGACTGTCAACGGATACCATTGGCCATCCGGGCAGGGTCATGCTATGCCCAGAAGGTGAAGGATCTCCCTCCTCTTTAGAACCTGTAGAATTATTCTCACAGCCTAGCACTATTAGCAAATAGTTAAGTACCCTTTGCTGCTGCTCTGTTCTTGCAATGTCTCCACAGGCTGAAGCCCCACACCAGCATTTGTGGTCATTCCACACAGAACGCTTGGCCATTTAAGGGTGGTTGAATAGCTACAAGACATTGATTATTCATCCATTTCTGAAGTCTTTTTCATTCGGAGTTGGGAATTGGGGGTTTGGGATTCACACAAAGGTTCTGACTAATAAACGGGGTAGGGGGAGCAGAATTGGGTTGTCAAAAAGGTTTAGACGATCAAAGAAATGTTGGCTTCCAAGGTAAGCCCTTTGTACAATGATACAGCCTCTGTTTCTTACAGAAGAGAGAAGGCAGTGTGCTAACTGGTTGCACACCAAAATCATTGCAAGCCTAGGTAATAAGTTGATGAACAGTTCTCAGGTTGTAAAGAAAATTCCTGAAATTCGGATTTTTCTTTCACTTGGGCAAAATTTTCAGAATTCTCTGGACATGTTCTAATAAACACAGAAGACAACAGGAAAAACAATTATTGAAGAGTCGCATCCTCCAAACCACACTTAGGCCTGGTGGATTTGTAAAACAATTTTCCCCTCAAGTCTTTGAAGAACTTATCATACAAATTATCCCTGAGTATTGAAAAGTATGGTTTGATTCTTAAAATTCTCCTTAGAGGGAAATGTGGTAAGAAGGAGACAGACAAAATTATACAAAAATCTAAGGATAATACAAAAAGTCAGAATGATATACAGAAGAAAAACATAGCCTCTTATCACTTAGGAATATGACAGTTATAATAGCAACAGTTTAATGTGGAAATACTCCATGCCAGGCACTGTACTAAGCATTTTTGTAAGGTAGCTCATTTGATCCTCACAACAATTTCTATAAAATAAATATTATGCTTCCTTGTTAATAACAGAAAAATGAGGCTCATCCAAAGTAGCAAAGTAACAAAGCGATTAAGTGGCTGAACCAGGATTCAAAGTTAGTTGTCTCTGATGACAGGGCTCATGCTTTCAACTACTACAAAGTACCGGATAAAGCTCTTATAGGGCCCAGTTGGACTTGAACTCAGACACTTGCTCCTCTCATTGATGTGGTCATCTTTTTTTAATGTGGGCATTTTAATCAAAATGCTACTGATAAACTACAGCAACTTATTAAAATAAGTTTAAGCCTTGATCAAGTATTGTTTATCCCAGAAATGTACAGATGACTTCCGCCAAAAATCAGTATTATCGGGGCACCTGGGCAGCTCAGTTGGTTGAGCATCAGACTCTTGGTTTTAGCTCGGGTCATGAACTCAGGGTCCTGAGATCAAGAGGGCATGAGGCTCTGCACTTAGTGGGCAGTCTGCTTGAGGTTCTCGCTCCCTCTCCATCTAGCCCTCCCCCCCAAATAAATAAATAAATCTTTAAAAATCAATATTATGGCAACAATGCAGGACCATCTCAGTAAATGCAAAAAAGGCAGTTGGTAAAAATCCAACTCCTTTTTATGGTCAACATCTTTTAAATATAACAATAGTGAACTACCTCTTTAACGTGATAAAGAATGTAAATTCAAAAAACCAAAGAACTAATCTACCAATTGGAAAAACAAAGTCACTTCCCATAAAAACAGGAGCAAAACAAGGGAGATTTTATTCATTTGTAAGTTCAGTGTTTCTGAGAAATTCTTATTTTGGTAATAAAGTATGAAAATAAATTTAGAGGTGAATATTGGAAAGGAAGACGTTAAAGACAGAGAATATTTTAGACAACATTAGAATATACCTAGAAAAGCCACAGAATTAACTTGAAGTGTTTAGACAGAGCTACAGAGTTCACAAAATACAAGTTAAGTAATCTTGGAAAGCCAAGTAAATAATCTATCAATAAGCCAACAAAAAGGAGAAGTAACACATTTATAATAAAGCAAAAACATTAAAGTATTGGGGGGGAAGTCAGTATACACAAGAGTGTGAGAAAAAGAAATAATATGACACCATCATGGCAGAAATCAGGAAAAACTTGAGTAAGTAAAGTTACACTACATTTCTGAATGGGAAGCCAAGAGTATGGAGCTGATACTTCTTCACTGGTTGATTTATAGACGTAAACAATTCAAATAAAGACATCTCTTATTTCAAAAATGATACCACATCAATTTTCAGTAACAACTGTACATGACTATCCTAGGGAAACAGATGTCTAGCAGAAGTAGCAAATAGTAGAATGTATTATAAACTAACACCGGTTAAAATGGCAGAATTCTGACACAGATCAGAAAGATCAATCAGTAAATGCCCTAGTGAGACTAGGAAGAGGCTGTAACACATGCAAGAATTGAATGTTTGATGAACAAAACAATGGGGAGAGAACTAAACTACATACAGAGATGCTATAATTTCAAAACCGTTACCAGATCCCCAAGGGACAAAGGGTCAAAGAGTATCATCTCCCTAGAAGAAAGATATATATTTCCAGCTAGGAGGCACCATTTGATACTTGAGGTAATTGCCAAAAATAATTTACAGAACCCAATACTATACAGGCTCTGGAAGAACAGGCTCATTCAGGTTGCTGATGGCATTGTAAAATGGGTCAAGAATCATAACAATGTTCATAGTCCTTGAACCAAAGAGCCCAATTCTGGGAAATTATCCTAACATAATAATTCAAAAGAAGAAGAAAAAAGCAGCCTTCGTTTTAATATCAAAAGCCTTAAAACAACCTAAATATCCAATAATAAGGGGGAATGATTGAGCTATTTATTACATATTAATGCAGCGAAATTATTTGAACACTGTAGAAAAACAGAAAATTGTACAGGAAATAACATTAATGAAAGGTTAGGATGCAAAATTATATTTTCCCGTTGAGTGCATCCATGAGTATTCATAAGGATAATGATCTGGAGAGCCCAAAGATTTGTATCTAGGTTTTTTTTTTTTAAGCTAATATTGGGGATATTTAAAGTTTTTTTTTTTATTTTGGCAATCTTTCTAATAAAACACTATTAAATTGGAGAAATAATTATTTTGATGTGAGAATTAGACTTCTCAAATAAACTACTTCTATTTCTCTCACCTGCTGCCATTTCTTTCTATCTCCCTCTGCATTTCTCAACAACTGCTCTTTTATGGTCTACGAATATTTCTGTGGCCCTTTGTCTCTCTTTCAGCTATCTCTCTTTCTTCTCTTTCCTCAGCCCCCTTACTCCACCTTTCTTCTTTTTATGCTGAGCTCGTTTTTTGCTTCTGTTCTTGGAATGGTTAAAATATCAGACAGAAATGTATTTATCTGTTGAAGAAAACACTGCTTTTGTTCCTTTTAGAGTGGATGAGCTGAATTCATTATTTTAAAAAGGCACCTGGATTGTATTGTATTTTAATTATTTATGCATGGCCAAGGCCAAATCAAACGCTTCTGCAAGGCCCTAAACTATGTCAAGTGGAAAGCACTTCATATCCTAATTCCATTAGATTTGTCATCACAGAAAGAACAACGAACGTTAATGTGAAAGATACATATTTGCATGTATAGGAAACCCTTGCGATTCCAATTTTTGCATTTTCAAATATCTGACTTTTAGTCATGCCAAAACATGCTCTAACCTCCATGCAACACGCTGACACAATAATTATGATCTCACTGTATTTTGCATTCGCGATATTGTGAATGTAATATGGGTAGTGAACGGGGTACCCTTAATCATGGAACCAGAGAAGAAACTGAAGGGTAATGAACCAATGCTGAGAATGGGCGAGAAGTTAAAAAGTGTCCATTGGTAGTACAGTGACCTTGGGCAAGTTATTTAATCTCTCTCAATTTCTTCCTATATAAAATGCAGGTAATTCTAGAATCTTCCTTGTAGCATATATGGTAGGATTAAATATGACAAGGTTTTGAAAGCACTTACAGTGCCTGGCACATAGTGAGTGCCCCATTAGTGAGAGAAGGTAAAGGGCATTGCAGATTTGGAGGCACAGTGTGCACATTGGCTTAGAGGCAGGAATTCAGAGGGCATATTGGGGACAGAGAAGAGACTGGCTTGTCTGTAGTCTTGTGGAAGCCTTAATTTGGCAAATTTTCCTTTTCCTTTTAGAGAATAGGATTAGTCACACTTCAGGTGTTCCTCCTCAAACGCATTCCTTCCCATTTTGGAGTAGGGGGGACAAGGGAGGGTTTTCGAGGCAGTTCCTCGTCAATCTTGTGCAACACAGATCTGGAAGAAGGAAGAAGGTGATACCAGCCCATGAGTAACTTAGACTCCTATTAGCAAGGTAAGAGTGCCAGGGCAGTGGCCTGTCTCTGCCCTGCTAAACGGGGGTATGGCCCCAACATCCTGGATGTGGGACGAGAGTGTGTGCCTCGCTGCTGAGTATATTGTGCTGATGGTTCGGTCTGGTCTATCTGCTGACGCTCTGTGGGAAGAGGGGACTTGAACCTGAGATACCGAGGGCTATAGTATAACGATTAAGGGCACAGATCCTAGAGCCACGCTGCCTGTGTTCACTTACTATGAGCGTGACCTTGAGCAAGTTACTTGCCCTCTCTGTGCCCTGGTTCTTCGTTTGAAAAGGGATGATGATGGTACCTACTTCATGGGGTTTGTGGTGAGTATTAAATAAGAACGCTACCTACCAGATCATGAGTGCTGGCTATTTTCATCACTGTCCGAATAGCCCATTTCTCAGCTTCTCTTGAGATCAGGAGAATTTTCTTCCTGTGTCCAGGGAGGACGTAGAAGGAGAACCATGCATTTTCTCTTTAAGCCAAGCTTGGGTGGGTGGGACATAATAAAAGCCATAAGACAGTGGCTTTGGCACCAAGGAGACTTTGCAAATGACCATCGAAACCAGAATGAAGCTAATCCTGAAAGCCTGGGTTGTGGGAGGCACTCTCTTCCTCTCTGGGCTGCAACGAGACCTGAAATTTTCTGCCATCATGCTTAATGTCTTCAAAAAACCCCTCTCGAAATGAACAAATTACCCAGGAAGAATAACACATTAACCTGCTGGCTGAATGAACACTTTAGCACAGATTACTTTTATCAGGTTACTTAGCTTCCGGAAGCTGGCCCCAAAAGCCAGCAGATGAGGGATGGGTAAATGGTATTGAGAGGGAAGGAAGAGAGAAGGGGCATCTAGGGGCAGCCTGATGGCTACTGAGGACTAAAGCTGAGCAAAGCCAGGGTCTGCACGGGCCCCTGGATGGAGCATAAAACTCCCTTACCCCTACTGGCCTCCCTACCCTCTCTATCCTGTTTCATTCTCCCTGTCTTTTCAGCTGTCATACATCACATAGTGCCGGGCCAGGCGCACAATAAACAGACATTTGTGAAGTACCCGCTGGGTAAATAAGTGCCTAGAGTGGACAGAAGTCTCCAACTGCTTCACAGATATGCTATCTTGAACACAGCTAGGTATGGCTCTATGACTGCCGACCAGGAGGGGTCATATTGACCTCCTCCATAGGGTGAGGCACACACTTGAGGCTGGGGACATAACATGTCCTAAGAAAGTACTCAAAAAAGTACTCAAAAAATAAGTGGAATATAGTGATGGGCACTCAAGAATCAAAGCAGGGATAGAAGATCCGAGGCAGGATTCATTTCAAGAGCCAGGAAAAAGCTGAATTTCGAAGGGAGAGGAAATTAAGAAAAGGAGCGGCTCTTTATCGAGTGCCTTCTGTATGCTGGCCACTTTTACTGACCTTTTCTTTTTTTTTTTTTTTTTTTTTTTTTTTTGCTCATGATAAGGCCAAAAGGAATGATTGTCTCTATTTTTTCATAAATGAGAAAACTGATCATCAGAAAAGCGGGGCAGATTGTAGCATAGTGCAGTGGCTGAGTGTATAGACTTGGATCTGAACTACCTAGGTTTGGAGCCTGACTCTGCCCCTTATTAGCTGTGTGGTCTTGGGCAAGTTACTTAACCTCCCTGTTCCTGTTTCCTCCACAGTAAAAATGAGGGTAACAGAGACTACTTCGTAGAATTATTATAAGGTTTAAATGAGTTAGTATTTACGAAGCACTTAGAACAATGTCTGCTACCCAGGGAATGTTTTATGAGTGTTTGTGAAGTAAACAAAATAAACTTGCCCAAGGTTATGCAGCGAGAGGTTATGAGAAAGAGGCAGAATTTGAGGCTAAGGCCAAATCCATCAGTCCTAACATAATTCCTAACTCCTCCATGGAGGAGTCCCAATTTTCCTTGGGACTGAAAGGACTCTTGAAGTCCTCAGTCCCCCACGGAACTTTCTTTGACCCCTCCCTACTTTAATTCGCAGCTTCATAGCCAGTCACAGACTGCTGCCCTAATGATTTGAATTGTTTTCCTGCACACTATTTCGTTTCCCAAACCAGCTTGTAGGCCTCTTCTTAAGGACTTCACTTAACTTGTTTTCACCCTCCAGAGTGCCTAGCAATTCTCTGTGTTCTGAGCTGCAATTCTGCCCACAGCTCTTAAACGGACTGGTGGTCTTACAGACTTCTGAGTGGGACAAGCATCCTGCAGGTCATAATGGTTCAGGATGTAGCCCACATTTTCCACATCTGTCCATTCATTTTCACAGCTTCGGTTTCTCACTAACCAATGGCTGAAAGTCATGATATTACGGTTTTTGATTCGTTCTATATAAAGTTTTAGCCTGTCTTTTTGCTAGATTTTTTTATATGATTCTCTCAGCTGTCGTCATTTTAAAGCAGTTGCTGAAGCATCATTAATAAGAGATGGAGTCAGAGAGAGAAGCAATATGGCACCGCCAAAGTTCCCGTAAAAACATAATTTTCTATGTTATCCCTTTCCAGGCATATGGCACTGAGTCAGAAGAAATAATAGCAATGGAAAATGGCCAAATGCACAATGGTGTACTTGAGCTAAGTACAAAAGGCAATGTAGAGTTATTTTTAAGATATGATCTATTTCTAAAGTGCTTTCTGAGTCTTAAATATGCTGTACAGTCATATCTCTGAAGGGAAAGAGAAATGTACCTAAGTTCTAAAAACACTTGCTGAGACAGTAAATGAATATGCTCGGTTTCCCTGATCAGAGACCTTCATTCCAATTCGATGCAAGCCATAAATGAAATGACTTGGCTGATTAGAAGTCAGTCCCCCATGAACATTTGTTTACCTCTGAAAAGCACGACACATAATTGCTGTCTGCTCAGGGGAGGCCCAGCTGGGATTACAAGAAGTGTTGCAAGGTTCTACTGAGGTGTGATCACCAGTTACGGCATGAACCTGGCACTGCGTGTCCACACTCTGCCTTGGCAACTGGATCCATCAGTCTTTCCCCCTTCACACAACTCAAATTAGCCAAAACGACAGCAGAAGTATTGAGACCCCAGGTTCACTTTGTTCCTGAGTCATAGTCTGTAATTATGTGGCAGTTACCATGTTCCTTCAATAAGCCAATGATGATATATTTTCATGGTCATACAGAAGGACAGGGTTGAGGATAAGTCAGGATCGCGGACCATAGATACTGATTTCCCAGAAAAATGGAAATGGGCAATTTTTCTTAATCAGTTTCTTTTACCTGTTATTATTGTGAAAGTAATATAGGTTTGTTTTTTAAAAGATTTCTGGGGACGCCTGGGTGGCTCAGTCGGTTAAGTGTCTTCCTTCAGCTCAGGTCATGATCCCAGAGTCCTGGGATCGCGTCCCTAATCGGACTTCTTCCTCAGGGGAGCCTGCTTCTCCCTCTGCCTGCCCCTCCCCACTGCTTGTGCGCGTGCGCGCTCTCTCTGACAAATGAATAAATACAATCTTTAAAAAAATAAAAGAATTCTGGAGTTACGATTGCCATAAAAAACTGTACATATTTGATTGTACAGAGCTTGAGGAGTTTGGGGATAAGTATACGTCTGTGAAACCCTCACTACCATCACGGTCATAAACATATACATCAATTCCCAAAGTTTCCTCTTTATTATTATTGCTGTTGTTGTTGCTGTTTGGCGATAAGAACACTTAATATAAAATCTACCGTTTTGGCAAATTTTAAGTATAGGGGATTGGTAGCGCTAGACACTATGTGGATCTGCAAAACTGAAACTTTGTACGCTTTTAACCATCACCTCCCCATTTCCTTCTGCCCCTGAAAAACCACCACCATTCTACTCTTTGCTTCAGTGAGTTTGACTATTTTCGATTCCTTATATAGGTGGTATCACATAGCGCTTGTCTGTGTGTGGCTTACTTCATTTCAGCGTAATGCCTCCAGGGTCATCCATCTTGTTGCAAATGGCAGTATTTCCTTCCTTTTTCTTTTTTTTTTTTTAAAGTTGAATAATATTCCATTGAATGTATACACCACATTTTCTTCATCCATTCATTTGTCGATGGACAAGTAGGTTGTTTCCATGTCTTGGCTTTTGTGAATAATGCTGCAATGAACATGGGGATGCGTGTATTTCTTTGAGATGCTAGTTTTATTTCCTTTGGATCTATACCCAGACATGACTTTGCTGGATCGTGGGGTAGTTCTATTTTTAATTTTTTGAGGAACCTCCATACTGCTTTCCATGATGTCTGTACCGATTTACATTCCCACCAATAGTGCACAAGGATTCCCTTTTCTCCACAGCCTCGTGCAACACTTGTTATCTTTTCTTGTTGTTGTTTTCAATAATAGCACACCCCGGCAGGTGGAGGTTTTGATTTTCAGTACCCTGATGATGAGTGAGGTTGAACACCTTTTCACATTTCTGTTGGACATCTGTATTGTCTTCTTTAGAGAAATGTCTGTTCAGGTTTTGACCATTTTTCACTCGGGTTATTTGGTTTTTGTTTGTTTGCTGTTGAGTTGTATGAATTCCTTGTGTACTTTGGATATTAACCTCTTATCAGATATATGGTTTGCAAATGTTTTCTCCCATTCCATAGATTGTTTTTCATTTGATTGATTAACCATGCAGAAGCTTTTTAATGTGATGCAATCCCACTTGTTTATTTTTGTTTTTTGGTTTTTTTGCTTTTGGTGTTACAGCTAAAAAGCATTGCCAACACCAATGCCAAAGAACTTCCTCCTTTTGTTTGCTTCTAGGGGTTTCATGGTTTCAGGTCTTAAGTTTAAGTCTTTAATTCAATTGCAGTTGATTTTCATATATGGTATTAGATAAGGGTCCAATTTTACTCTTTTGCATGTGGATATCTAATTTTCCTAAAAACATTTACTGAAGACACTATCCTTTCTCCATTGTGTGTTCTTTGTTCCTTGTTTTAAATTAGTTAACCATATTTGTGGGGTCTATTTCTGGGCTGTCTATTCCGTTTCACTGGTCTCTGTGTCTGTTTTTAATGACAGTGCCATATTGTTTTGATTATTGTAGCTTTGAAACATAATTTAAAATCAGGAATATATGATGCCTGCAGCTTCGTTCTTCTTGCTCAAAATTGCTTTGGCTACTCAGGAACTATTGTGGTTCCATGCAAATTTTATTTTTTCTATTTCTGTGAAAATTGCTGTTGGAATTTTGATAGGGATTGATTGAATCCATAGAACGCTTTGGGTAGTATGGACATTTTAATGGTATTAATTCATCCATTCCAGGAGCATGGGATATCTTTCCATTTATTTGTGTCTATTTTAATTTCTTTCATCAACATTTTATAATTTTAAGTGTACAGATCTTTTACATCCTTGGTTAAATTTATTCCTAAATATTTTATTGTTTTGGTGCTTTTGCAAATGGGATTGTTTTCTTTATTTTTTAGATAGTTCATTGTTAGTATATAGAAATACAGCTGATTTTTGTGCATTGACTTTGTATCCTGCAATTTTACTGAATTCATTTATTAGTTCTAATAGCTTTTGGTAGAGTCTTTAGGGTTTTCTTTATATAAAATAATATCTACGAACGGAGACAATTTTATTTCTTCCTTTCCAATTTGGATGCCTTGTATTTCTTTCTTTTCCCTCCCCCCCTAATTGCTCTGGCTAGGACTTCTAATACTATGTTGAATAGAAGTATTGAGAGTGAGCATCTTTATGTTGTTCCTGATCTTAGAGGAAAAAAGTTTTTACCTTTTCACCACTGAGTATAATGTTAGAGAGTTGAGAGTTAACTCTCATCATTGAGAGATTTTTTTTTTAACTATGAAAGGGTGTTGAATTTTGTCAATACTTTTTCTGCATCTCTTGAGACAGTCATATGATTTTTAACCTTTATTCTATTAATGCTATGTATCACATTGATTTATTTGTGGATTTGATCCATCCTTAGGATTTCAAGCATCCTAAGAATCAATCCAACTTGACCATAATGTATAATACTCTTAATACATTGTTGAATTTGGTTTCCTGGTATTCTGCTGAGGATTTTTGCATCTATGTTCATTAAAGATATTGGTCTGAAATTTTGTAGTCTTTTTTTAAAGATTTTATTTATTTATTTGACAGAGAGGGAGAGGAAGAAGCAGGCTCTCCGCTGAGCTGGGAGCCTGATGTGAGGCTCTATCCCAGGACCCTGGGATCATGACCTGAGCTGAAGGCAGATGCCCAACTGACTGAGCCACCCAAGTGCCCCTGAAATTTCATATTCTTGCAGTGTCTTTATCTAGCTTTGGTACCAGGGTACCAGAGGGTAATGATGGCCTCGTAAAATGCGTTTGGAAGTGTTCCCTCCTCTTCAATTTTTTGGAAAACTCTGAGAAGGATTGGTATTAATTATTTTTTAAATGTTTGGTAGAATTCACTAGTGAAGCTATCTCGTCCTGGGCTTTGTTGGAAGGTTTTGGATGTCTGATTCAGTCTTTGTACTTTTTATGTTATTGGTCTGTTCAGATTTCCTATTTCTTCATGATTCAATCTTGTTAGGTCATATGTTTCTAGAAATTTATCCATTTCTTCTAGATTGTCTGCTTTGTGGGCATATGATTGTTCGTAGTAGTCTCTTATGATCCCTTGTATTTCTGTGTCTCTTCTTGTGTTTATAATTTCATTTGAGTCTTATTTCTTTTTTTTTAGTCTAGTTAAAGATTTGACAATTTTGCTTATCTTTTGAAAAAAAACTCTTAGTTTCATTGATCTTTTCCCATTATTTTTCTTTATTTTGAAGATTTTATTTATTCGTTTGAGAGAGAGTGAGAAAGAGCATGAGAGGGGAGAGGATCAGAGGGAGAAGCAGACTCCCCGCTGAGCCAGGACCCCGATGCGGGACTTGATCCCAGGACTCAGGGATCATGACCTGAGCCGAAGGCAGTGGCTTAATCAACTGAGCCACCCAGGCGCCCCTATCATTTTTCTAATTTGCACTTCATTTATTTCTGCCCTAAAATTATTATTTCCCTCCTAACGCTAACTTTGGGCTTAATTTGTTCTTCTTTTTCTAGTTCCTTGAGGTATAAAGTTAGGTTGTTTATTTGAGATCTTCCTTTTTTCTTAATGTAGGTGTTTATTGCTATTAACTTCCCTTTTAGAACTATTTTTGCTGCATTCCATAAGTCTTGGTATATTGTGTTTACATTTTCATTTGTCTCATGATTTTTTTTTATTTCCCTTTTGATTTCTTCTTTGACCCCTTGATTGTTCAAAAATGAGTTGCTTGCTTTCCACATGTTCTTGAATCTAACCATTTTTATTGGAAGAAATGAGTCTACTCCATTTGAATACTTATGGGAAATAAATGTATAACTGTTTCTTTCCTTTATTAACAAATTTGAATTTTAAGTAAACTTGTTTAATGTCTGTAGATTGGGGACATAATGTTATGTACCTCAGAAGGTAGCTATAAGGATTCAATGAGTTTACAACTTTTAGAAGTTTTAGAAAACTGTAAGTACATAGGAAGCCCTATAAAAGTGTTTGCCATATAAATTTTAAAAATGAGAAGAAAACCTTATAAATACCATCACAATCTCCTTTTATTTTCTACTGCTAGCATTCCCATGTAAGTGACAGTATGTAAAAAGAGACTTTTGTACAGTATTCCTCTCATTGGCCTCCTATAAAATGTAGACTCATGACACATTTATTTCCATATCTTTTTTTTAAAGATTTATTTATTTATATTTGAGGGGGAGGGAGAGAGAGAGAATGTAGTGGGGAGCAGAGGGAGAGGGAGGGAGAGAATCTTTAAGCAGACTCCCCGCCAATCGTGGAGCCCCATGTGGGGCTCGATCCCATGACCCTGAGAAAATGACCTGAGCTGAAATCAAGAGTCTGATGCTTAAACGACTGAGTCATCCAGGTGCCCTGCATTTCCATATCTTATACACACACTTTTACTTTCTATTTGTATAATGTGACCCAAAGAAGTTAAACCCTGGCTTGAGAGTTTGTATCATTGCCTCCCCCACTACCAATTTATTGCATATTCTTAGATAAATCATTCACCATCTTATTCCCTCTGATATTCATATTTTACCTCTCAAAGGGATATGGGCTTATGTCATAAATATGCTTTAAATGTTCAAGGAAAGAGGTGAGCTAATTATTTCTTACCCTCGCCTTTATTATTAGCTAATAATGATAAAAGCAGATTACCAGATTGGGTCTGTTGTTGTTGTTTCTCTTAATGTTCAAGCCTTTGTGATATAAAACCTCTGATGAAGGCTTAGAAAAGGAGCCCTTGGAAATTGGTCATGTAAGTAACTCCAGTAACATTTCCAGAAGGTGGCATGGTTGCGGAATGAGGCATTCAGATTAATGGGGGACAAGGGAAGATTTTTTTCCCCTATATGCAATAAAATTGGTCCTTCCTGTTGCTGCCCCAGCAGAGTGGATTCCTTTTTACTCCCCGATGAGGGTGACATGTGCACCAACTGATCTAAGCTCTCAGTTAGGGATGTTTAGAAATCCAATTCTTTGCCGTCAATCCTGGTGACAACTCACTTAGAAAGAGGCTAATGAAGACTCAAAGTCCAGGCTGTCTTGGGTGACTCTGGCTGAGTAGAAGAAGCCTGAGGAAAGGGGACGGAGCACTGAATCTTTCTCTCTGATCATTCTCTCTAGCGTCCCACGCTCCACAGGAGAGGGTGATTTTGTTTCTATGGAGTTCTTTGAGTAAGTGGTTCAGGTATTTTTAAGTATTTACAGGGGCAAGGCCAACTTGTCACTACTGTGCTGAGGTGTGACTCCAAATTCCTTTATGATGATGGGAAGACGGTGTCAAATTCTGCTTCCACACAGACTGTGGGCAGCTCACGTCCGCTCTCCAGGCCTCGTTTTCTTCATCAAGAATGCTGTCACCTGCTCTTTGGATTATTATTATTTAAACTTACTCTGGCAAAAGTGACCATCCTCCCTTTTGGTGCCCTCACTGTACACTGGACACAACTCAGTCCCTTTACTTTCTACTCTGTCTGCTAATGCACTGTTCCATCTCTGCCTTCCCCACTCGGGTGTGAACTCTTTCACAAAAGGGACCATGTCTTACTTATGTTTGTATCACAAGCACCTTGAGTGTAGTGAGCATTCAAAAATGTTTGATGAATAAATGAGTGAAGGAAAGAACAAATGAAAGAATAAAACAATAGGGAAAAGGGTTAGACTAGATGTCTTTGGAGCGCTCCCCCACTATAGGCTGAATCGATACCTCTCATCCCAATGAAAACAGAATTTTGTATAGATTCAAGAATAGATAATGGAATGCTTCAGAAGAACCTAGGAAATTATAGGTGAATGTATTAAATCTCTCGTATTTCATATGCTGCCCCTCCCCATTTCCCCTGTCTTTGTCTCCTTTATCTCGTGGGCTAAGATCGGCTTTTCTGCTTCCTAAGACAAAGAGAGAAAAATTTGACATTGACAGTTCTCCAGCAGCCTATGCCGCTGTTTATTCTAAACAACAACAACCAACTAAACAGACAAACAAAACTTCCCAAAACCTTTCTAGTTCCTTAAAGACAGCTGGTGATTGGTGCAGTATTTCTTTGGTAAACGCAGCTCTTTTAAACTAACCTTGCAATCTGCATCCTTTCCAGATGCACAAAAACCAACAATGGGCCCCAACCAGCAGAGCAGAGCCACAGAATCCCATCACTTTAAAATACCACTGACGGCTACAATTAGCATACGTGAAATTTTTCTCAGCAACTTCAACCTCTTTCCCACTATGTGGGAAAACCTAGGTGGCCAGCTTTGGCGTGCAGGCCTCCTGGGTAGTGTAGACTCCCCCAGACTCCCCCTGCAACTGCAACTTCTGCCAATTGCTTGTAGATTCTGGTTGCCTTGGTGACAATTAGGCAGGAGTGTGACTATAATCTGTTAAAACCTTTACATTTTACATAAGGCCAGAAGAAAAAGCAACTTTAAAAACAAATTATACTTAAGTGGTACATTATCAAACTTGCTTTTCTTAAGTAGGTCTGGACCTATGTGAAAGTTGAGAGGTCCAAACACTCAGGCCCAAATAGAAGGCTTCGTAATGCAAGTGATTTTACGAAAAAGAGAGAGAGTGGGTGCGAGTGAGAGACAGAGAGAAGAGAGGGTGGAGAAAGAGGAAAATAGGGAAATATAGAAGGACCGTTGGTTTCTCTTAGTACTGTTTTCTATCAAATAATTCCTTTAAAGAACGTAGAAAGGAGACAAGGAGAACGGTGTGAGGAAAGGCAGTGGAATTGAAATTGATGGTTCGTAATGATGCGTGATGAATGACTGAAGCTTAGATCAAAGCCCAAAAGGAGAAAAGCAGTCCAGCCTTGGCTGTAAAAGTCAAAAGTCAAAGCACCCAGTAAGGGCGGCCCTCTCTGGCCAGTACCATCCTTCTGCAGGGCTCTCTGTCTTTTAAGGAAATGTACACTGCAGCAGCGAACTCTGGTCACAAGTGGTCATCCTTTGAGATGTGCCTGTGTGCTCCTTACTGCATAAGGGTCCAAGAACTGAACTCCTGACTGTGTCACTGCATTACGCAATGGAAAAACCCAAAGCTGGTGGCCTGGGGTTTGTAGCTTCCACGAATCCTAACCAAAGTCAATTTTCGGACGCTCGCTCTTGCCAGACAACACATTATGAGAAGAGGCATCAGGGTTTCTCCACAAGACTATGGAAATCTGGTGACCCTCTGGAAAGGCATCGACCGTTCCCCTCCTTCTCTCTGTCCCACTCTTGCTGTGCCCTGTGCTGTGTGCAAGTGGGCTGTGTGTCCTGCCACCGAGAGTTGGCTGCATTTCAGTAGCAAAGAAGAAAGACACCACAGAACCATGACTACTCCTTGATACTCCCGAGTATGGTTTCTCCTGAATTAATTCCATTATGTATTTTTCAGCATGGTTCTGTTACTGGATCCTTGTTTCAAAGTCCCTTTTAACACTGTGGTCAGCTGGAATTAAAAGGATGTTGAATGTTGCCAATGACATGTGTTTCTTGGTCCTGAACTGAGCCACCATCCCTACCTGCACAGTACAACCTGCATGCAACCAGGTTCTTTACGTTTGGAAGAGTTAAGGTAATTCACCTAACTTTTAAGATGCCTCAGTCCCAACAACAGAGGTACTTGTCTTCATGAAGATACTTCCTACATCAGCAGGACATTCAATTCATTCATTTTGATCCTAAAGGAATGCCTACTACGGGGACTGAGAAGCTAAGTGTTATTTAAGTAGGTGGGGCCTAGAGTTTTCGAAACGAGGGACCCCTGCCTAGTGGCTGAAGGCTCCATCGTGCCAAAGATGTGGTCAATGCAAGTACAGCGATACTTAAATCTTCAGGGAACAGGCTGGTCCTCTACCCTCTAATAACCTTTGCCTGCCTAACAAGCAACAAGACTATTTTGATTCTACAAAACTCTCAACATGTACAGTATCCAAGTGACTTTTATCTTTCAAAGGCAGCCTCTCCACTGCCAGTATGTCACATTTTGGAATTCCTCCTGGGGAAATGCCTTTAAAGCCAGTGTCTGAGTCATACAAGAAAAGCACACTCATTCCTTCAGATCCACACCTAGTCATTGAACAAAAGCAGTGTCATCTAGTTTGGTCCACCCCCCACTGCTCATCAGACTTGGCTCTTGGAGATTATATGCCCTTCCCCCAAATTAAATCCACTCTCAAAATACCACAGTTTCATACCACTGAGAGTCATAAGAATGGGTTGTGAAGGCAGTTCCCAAAGAGGATGGTCAAAGTGTTGGAAGCCCCCAAATCCCACTGGAATAAATGTGTAGCCCCCAAAGGGACAACACCTATCTATGTTTAATATATGGAGAGTTATTTAAAGAGTGGGGAAGGGTAAGAAAACTGAGTTTCAAGTGGATATAAAATCTAGGCTTTCTCATTTCTAAAGATAAAAATGGGGATAAAACCACTCATTTCAAAGGGCTGTTGGGATAAATAAATGAGATAGATGGATATATTTTATAGGTCCCAAAGTGGACATTCAAGAGTAAGACATCTGGGTATGTAGAAAAGTAAGCACAAGTATTTGCATATCTACACACTACATAAAATTAATGCTATTGTAGTCCTGTCTTTTATGTATAAGGCAAACATGAGGAAGAGCTAAAGAGGATGGAAATGAAAGGGATGAATAGTTGAGCTCAGATGGATTAAAAGAGCAGAAAGGTGAATGCAGAATTATAAGTAGAATAAGGGGGCTTGAATTTTCCTAATTATTCACTTTTTCTTTCTTAATACCAAATGACGCTATTTAAAAAAGGTTAAACCCTCTGAAGACAGGACTACATTTAAATACAAAGAAAGAGGCATTCTCAGTAACTGCTAATGGTGCCTAATTACTCCCAAATTGACTTAAGATTTATTCTTATTATTCTTATACTGGAATTTCAACACAAAACACATTTAATCAAGGGAAGTTAATGAACGAATTGAGAAGCTTAATTTTAGTTCACTTGAACAAAATTCTCCTAGATGAGTTTCTTTTTCAGAAATATAATACTGGATGCCACTCAAGACCCTTAAAATAAGGTTAAATATGGAATTTATCACTGACCTTTGAGTGAGTGATTAGTTTCAATGCTTCTCTTTTCCTTTCAAAATTATGTACTCAAAAGATCATGAGGCTATTTCTCTAGTTTAACTCGACACTCAGTTATTGATGGTAGGTAAAAACTCAGTTAACCGAAACTCAAACGACTAGAACTCTCACGTTACTGGAATGTTGCTGTCATTAACTTTTACTCAGAGAGAAGCAAATAACCAAAAAAGCAAATGAAAGGCAGCCAATTTAGTCAACAAATACTACCAAATCTTCTGGAAAAGAGGGTGTCTTCGTTTTATATTGAGCCCCGTTTCCTACAATTTTCCTCTGACAGCTGTATAAGGAAACAGGGAAAGCATTGAAGGTTTATGAAACACTTTCTATGTGCCCATATCTGTGATCTGCCCCCAGCTAACATTTTACACTTATTCCTTCACATATCCTCTGTTTTAGCCTTCCTAAGCATCTGCCATTTTTAAAATCCTGACAACAACCTTATAAAAGATACCGTATGTTTTAATTTTACAGATGAGGAAACTGAGGATTAGTGATGTTAAGTAACTTGTCCAAGGACATGAAGTTAAGCCACTTGTCCAAGGTAACATAGTTAGTAGCTCTAGGACTATATTTGGATCCAGATCCATTTGACATCAAAGCACATATCTGAACGATGACCCTTGAACCTTGCAAAATCTTCGGCCAACATAGAAATTTTCCACCACATGGATTAGTGTCTATGTCCTGAGTGGTCCACGAAAGTTGTTAGTTCATATACATAGGAAATATTTTCAGCAAGAAATGAAAAGGGGCTTCCATTTAAACTTCAGTTAACTACGGTTTCTTCTAATTCTAAAATACCAAGTTAAAAGAAAAACTTCTATCAATTAGCAGAATAAACTTATTCATATGGAGCAGGTGCTCAGATCATAATGCAATGATGTCAGAAATTAATAACAAAATTCTCTCAAAACTTGATACTTAGGGAAAAATTTAAATGTCTTCACAGAGTGAATCAAGAAGTGACATCAGCAAAAATGACAGAGTGGGAAACTCTGAAATGGTTTTCCTAAAAGCAGTGAAAAAAACTAGCAAAAACTTTAAGAACAAAATTTTCAGAACTCTGGATTGTTGAAAGCCTTGTGTTAATTTCCAGAGTTCTGTAAAAAGATATACCATGCAAATGATAACAAAAACAGAGCCAGAATGGCTATCTTATATCAGACAAAATGGACTTTAACACGAAAATTGTTACTGGATAAAAAGAGGGACATTCCGTAATGATATATGAGGGCTAATTCCTCAATAAGATGTAATAATTATAAACATATAGGCACCTAAAAACAGAGGCCTAAGATACATAAAGCAAAATTGACAGAACTGAAGGGAGGAGTAATTCAATAACAGTTGAAGGCTTCAATGCCCCTTTGGCAATCATGGATATAACAACTAGAATAGATCAATAGAACAATAGTGGATAGATCAACAAGCAAGTAGGGGAGGACAACACTGTAAACCAACTGGACACCTATAGAACATGCCACCCAATTACAGCAGAATATACATTCTTCTCAAGAACACAGGGAACATTCTCCAGGATATACCATATGCTAGACCATAAAACAAGTCTCAATAAGTTAGAAAAAGATCGAAATCACACAAAGCACATTCTCCAACAAAAACGAAAAAAGTAGAAATTAATAATAGAACATTTGGGAAAACCACAAATATATGAAAAATAAGTAATGCACACTGAATAAACAGTGGGTCAAAGAAGAAATTAGAAATCCAAGTATTTTGAGATGAATGGAAATGATAACACAACAAGCAAAAACTTAATGGAACAGAACGCAGGCTCCGGGCTCAGCAGGGAGTCTGCCTCCCCTCCTTCTTCCTCTGCCCCTCCTCCTGCTTGCCCCCTCTCTCTCACTCTAAAATAAATAAACAAATCTTTAAAAAACAGGAAAGAACAAAAACAAATAACCTAAACTTCCAACTTAAGAACTTGTAAAAAGAAGAGAAAACTTAAACCCAAAGCATGCAAAAGAAATGAAATTTTAAAAATTAGAGCAGACGCTAATGAAATGGAGAAAAGAAAAATAATAGAGAAAATTAATAAAACCAAAAATTGGTTTGTGCAATGACAGAGAAAACGGACAAACTGTTAGCTAGATTGACCAAGATAAAAAGGAAGACTAAAGTTACTAAGCTCAGGATTAAAAGAGGGATATTAACTGCCATCCTTAAGAAACAAAAAGGATTATACAAGGATACTATGGACAATGGTAGACCAACAAATTAAATAACATAGATGAAGTAGACAAATTCCTTAAGAACACCAACTATAGAAACTGACTCAAGGCAAAATAGAGAATCTGAATTGATCTATAGCAGGTAAATAGATTGAATTAGTAATAAAGAAATACCACAAAGAAAAGCCCAGTCCCAAATAGCTTCACCAGTGTAATCTCCCAAATGTTTAAATAAGAGCTAATAGCAATGCTTCACAACGATTTTCAAAATATCATAGAAGAGTGTACACTTCTCAAGTCATTCCATGAAGCCAGTGATATCAAAGCCAGACAAACACATCCTGACAAAAGAAAACTACATCATGACAAAAGAAATCTTTGTGAAGTATTGCTATTAGCTCTTATTTAAACATTTGGGAGATTACACTGGTGAAGCTATTTGGGACTGGGCTTTTCTTTGTGGTATTTTTTATTACTAATTCAATCTATTTACCAGCTATAGATCAATTCAGATTCTCTCAAAAGTTTGTTTTCTCAGGGTGCCTGGGTGGCTCAGTTGGTTAGGCGTCCGACTCTTGATCTCAGCTCAGGTCCTGATCTTAAGGTCGTGAGCTCAAGCCCTGTGTTGGGCTCCACGTTGAGTGTGAAGCCTACATTAAATAATTAATTAATTATTTTTAAAAAGCTTGTTTGCAATTTGAGTAAGCAAGAAAGGGAGAAAGGTGGGAAGGTGGGGGGCTCCTGCATACAACGGACAAGCTCCACACTAAACCCCTCACCACCCATCCCACTCTCATGAGACTTCTATGCTCCAAAATTACAACAATTTGATTCAAAATAGCTTGCGTGTATTAAACATCCAATAGGAGCTAGGCCTGGAGCAACAAGAGTGAATACAGCCTTTTCTGGCCTCTGGGAATTCATGGTTCAGTGTGGGTGACAAGCCCATGAATGGAGAATTACCCAACAGTGTAATTAGGGCTCTAATAGATGTGTGAACAAAGTGTTGTAGGTTGGGGCCAGAAAGTACAGGGACATGACTACTTCGCAGAGGGCTGGTACTTTGTCCAGTACAAAGTCCTTGAAGCTTTATGAGCAGGGAAGTGACATGGTCAAAGGAGCTTAAGAGAAAATCTGGTAACTTTGTGTAGTCACAAGGATATGGGAGAAATTACAGGAAAGAACGTAAGTAGGAGACCACTTGATTAATCCTGGCATATTACAACAAAGATTTGAATGAAAATAGTACTGGTAGTAACGAAAATCAAAGAAGTCCATTCATTTAATGGAAGAATTGAAGTCAACATGGCTTGGTAGCTGAGTGGTCAGGAAGGACAAAGCAAAGAACGGTTCTGTGTCTCTAAAACTGACAGTGTGGTGGAGCCATAAATAGAAATGGAAAGCTTCTAAGAGGGGCACATTTTGATGGAGAGAAGCTATCTTGTGTTTTCAGCACTTGTGTAATTTTTTTTAAGATTTTATTTATTTATTTGACAGAGAGAGACACAGCGAGAGAGGGAACACAAGCAGGGGGAGTGGGAGAGGGAGAAGCAGGCTTCCCACTGAGCAGGGTTCCCGATGCGGGGCTCGATCCCAGGACCCTGGGATCATGACCAGAGCTGAAGGCAGACGCTTAATGACTGAGCCACCCACGTGCCCCAGCATGTGTGTTTTGAGCAGCAGTTGAACATCTAAGTGGAAATGTGCAGCACACAGCTGGATACATAGGTTTGAGCATAGAAATGAAGTGGTTATGAATTATACATGTATAGTAACAGCGTCACAATATGCATTATAATTGCATATCCCAAGCTCAAGAGAAGAAGGGAGGGGGAAAAGTTGGGGAGTATAACTATAATTTTTCAGTGATATTTTATTTCTTAAAGAGGAAGAGAGTCTGGAGCAAACTCGGCCAAATGTTAACATTTGTTAAATCTAGACAGTAGATACATAGGTGGTTATGTTCTTTTCTTTATTTTTTGTGTTTAAAATTTTTCATAATTAACTAAACAAAATAAAATAAAACTGAAAATCCTAGTAATCAAAATGTATAATCCCCAAATTTCAAGTACATTGATATTTTAACCCAGAAAGGCAGAATCTAATCGTTTGATTGTTACAATGTACAGCGAATCCAAAGTGTTATTGAAGTCAATCTATTGCCTCCAATAAATTACCACAGATTTAGTGGCTTAAAAGAATACAAATCTATTCTTTTATAATTCTGGGTGTCAGAAGTCTGAAATGCTTCTTGCTATGCTAAAATCAGTATGTCAACAGGACTGGTTCCTTCTGGAAGGTATAGGGGAGAAGCCCTTTCCTGCCTTCTCTAGTTTCTGGAGGTCACCTGAATTCCTTGCCTCTTGGTCCCTTCCTTCATCTTCAAAGCCAACAGAGTAGCTCCTCTCTCTCTCTCTCTCTCTCCCTCTTCCCCTCCCTCTCCCTCTCTCTCTTTCTGCTACCATAGTCATGTAACCTTTCCTCTTATAAGGACCCCTATAGTTGGGCCTACCCAGATAATTCAGAATAATTTTCCAATCTCAAGATCCTTAACTTAATCACATCTTCAAAGTTTGTTGCTATGTGAGGCAACATATTCTCTAGTTCTAAGGATTAGGATGCGGAGCTCTTTGGGCGAGAGGAGGGGTGCCTATTTTGTCTACTACATAACCTCTTATTTTTAAGCTTAAAATAATTATTAATGACATTTAATACAAAACAATAGGAACCTTTTTAGCATAATGATTTTTATAGGTTATAATATTTACTTGTAAAATCAACAAATGGAAATAATAATGTTTTTCTGATCGACACAAAATGAGAAATAAAAATCTTAACTTGGCTTCAACCTTAAATTTTAGATTTTAAAATTTTGGTTACACATTATCAAGGCCGTTCTTTTTTTTTTTTTTTTACAGCTTTACTGAGATATAATTGACATGTAACATTGTGTAAGTTACACAACTAATTTGATACACTTAGAGACTACAATCTGATTACAGCCATAGTAGGCTAATACCTCCATCACATCACATAATTATCATTTCCCCTTTGCTGTGAGAACATTTAAGATCTCCTCTCTTAGCAATGTTCAAGTATATAATACAGTATTAACTATAAACACAATGCTATACATTAGATTCCCCAGAACTTAGTCATTTTCTAACAGCAAGTTAGAAGTACTGTTTGACCTACTTCTGTTTATTTCCCTCATCCTCCAGCCCTTGGTAACTACCATTCTACTATCTGTGTCTACGAGTTCGGCTTTTGGAGATGCCACATAAAAGTGAGATCATACAGTATTTTTTTTTTTACTTTAAATTTTTTAAGAGATCATACAGTATTTGTATTTCTTTGTGTGAGTTGTTGCAGTTAGTATAACGCCCTCCAGGTCCATCCACATTGTTGCACATGCCAGGATTTCCCTCTTTCTCATGGCTCAATAATATTCCAGTGTGTGTGTGTCTCTCTCTCTATAAAACATTTTCTTTATCTATTCTTCCACCGATGGACACTTAGGTTGTTTCCATATCTTGGCTATTGTGACTAATGCTGCAATAAACATGGGGGTGCAGATATCTCTTCAATATCCTGTTTTCATGTCCTTTGGATATATACCCAGAAGTGAGACTGCTGGATCATGGGGTAGTTCTATTTTTAATTGTTTGAGGCACTTCCATATCGTTTTCCACAGTGGCTGCACCATTTTATATACCCACCCACAGTACACGAGGGTTCCCTTTCTTCACATCCTCGCCAACACTTGTTATCTCTTGTCTTTTTGATGATAACCATTCTGGCAGGTGTGAGGTCATATCTCGTTGTGGTTTTGATTTTCATTTCCCTAATAGT
Organism: Eumetopias jubatus; assembly: GCF_037043125.1. Taxonomy (NCBI): domain Eukaryota; kingdom Metazoa; phylum Chordata; class Mammalia; order Carnivora; family Otariidae; genus Eumetopias; species Eumetopias jubatus. Next base: position 17,266,749 of record NW_028274817.1, on the reverse strand, counting down.
TAGTGATGTTGAGCATCTTTTCATGTACCTGTTGGTCATTTGTGTATCTTCTTTGGAAAAATGTCTATTTAGGCTCTCTGCTTATTTTTTAATTGATTATTTCGTGGTGGTGGTGGTTGTTGGTATTGAATTGGATGAGTTCTTCGTATATTTTAGATCTTAACCCCTCATCTGATCTATGGTTTGCCAGTGTTTCCTCCCATTCCAGAGAGTTGTTTGTTTCCTTTGCTGTGCAGAAAGTTTTTAGTTAGGTCTGCGGTTTTCTTTCCCTGTAATGGCTTTATCTGGCTTGGGTATGAGGGTAATGCTGGCCTTGGAAAATGAATTTGGGAGTGTTCCCTAATAGGAAATGATTAGAATGTTACCTAATTGCTGCCTTCTGTTCTAATGATGGTGCTGAAGAAAAAGAACTGGTAGATAGGCACTATAGGGATTCATTAAGTTCTAGGAGAAGTCAGATCTAAGAAATCAACTTTGTAACCAAGCGGGGACCATGCTGAATTGATTATTATTATTTTGTTCTCAGTAGTAAAATATTCAAATTACTTTTTAAAGGTTTTTAAAAAATCTAATCAGAAAATGAAAGAATTGATTTATTTATATTGAAGGGAAAAGAGCTAGTCCTCTCAGACCGAAGGAGAAATACTTATTTGGAAAGCTATAGCTGAGTTGCTACCTATGATCATGTGTTCTGGAGGCAAAGACAATGATAGTGATTGGTAATAATGATCATAGTAATGAGCATTTATTGATTTATTGCCACGGGAAGGATGCTGCCAAAGGCTTTTATTTAACCTTTACAATAATCCAATGCAGTAATTAGTAGGGAAGGCCTTGCTTTTACAGAGGAGGAAAATAAATCTTAAGCAAATCAAGTGACATATCCAAGGTCACATCACTTACAAGTGGCAGAGCTGGGTCAAGAACCCAGGAAGTCCGCTTGCGACCACACGGACGGACCCTGAGGGCATTATGCGAAGTGAAATAAATCAGACAAAGAAAGACACATACAAAAGGCTACCAGAGGCAAGGGGTGGCAGCAACAGGAATTGGAGCAAGGTGGTCCAAAGGCACAGACTTCCGGTTATAAGACAAATAAAGTACTAGGATGGATGTGATGTACAACTTGATGACTATAGTCCCCACTGCTGTATGATCGATATGAAAGTTGTTAAAAGAGCAAATGCTGAGAGTTCTCATCACTCATCACAATATATATATATATACACACACACATACACACACACACATATATAAATATATATATTTATATTCTTTTTCCTTTTTTGTATTTATGTAAGATGATGGACGTTAATAAAACTTACTGTGGAAAACATTTAACGATATATGTACGTCAAAGCATTACACTGTACACCCTAAACTTACACAGTGCTGTATGTTAATTCTATCTCACCAAAACTGGGCGGGGGGAACCCAGGAAGTCGACCCTAGAGTCCACACTGGATATGCACTTGTGAGCCGAATCTGCCATGGTCCCTGCTCTCGTGGGACACGCACTGGGAAACGTCCTGAGAAGAAAGTATGGAATGCCTGGGTGGCTCAGTCGGTTGAACGTCTGCCTTCGGCTCAGGTCATGATCCCAGGGTCCTGGGATTGAGTCCTGCATCGGGCTCCCTGCTCAGTGGGGAGCTTGCTTCTCCCCCTGCTTGTGGGCTCTCTCTCTCTGACAAATAAATAAAATCTTAAAAAAAAAAAAAAAGAAAGTGTGCCAGTCGCCTGAGACTGTACATAAGAGGAACTTGGCCGGTCTAGGGGATCAAGAAATACTTTGCTGCATTAAAATCTGAAGCATGAGCAAATGTTAAGCAAAGGTGGTACAAGACAGGGCCACATTTAGGGAAAGCCCTTCAAAAGGAAGGCAAGGTCTGGAATAATTTTTGGTTGTCACAGCTGGGGGTGGGCTGCTGCTGACATCTTGTGAGTAGAGGTTCAGGGACGCTGCTAAACCCCTTACCATGCACAAGACAGTGCCCCCGCTGCAAAGAATTTTGGACCTGAAATGTCAACAGTGCCAGGGTGAGAATAACCCTGTTCTAAGTGTAATGGGAAACTATTGAAGGGTTCTAAGTAGGTAAGTGGTCGAATCTTATGAGTATTTTAAGACTGATGTCTTATGTCTGATGTCAGTGTGGAGAACTGATGGTGGAGAGATAGAACTGGATATAGGTAAGCTACTTAAAAGACTTTTGTAGATGTCCAGGCAAAAGATGAGTATGGAATTGCCTAGGGTTGTAGCAATGTTAGCAGAGAAAAGTGAAAGGGTTCAACCTCTACTCTAAAAGTAGAGACTAGACGGGCTTGCCTGAGGATAGAATGGAGGTGAGTGCCGAAAGAAAGAATAATCAAAGACGGCACCCACGTTTCTGGCTTTAGTTGTTGGGTGGATGGATGGAGGTACGATTAACTGAGAAAAAGATGGAGGGAAGCAAAATGTGGAGGGAGGCATCACTTAAGATTGCTCACAGTAGTTAGGAAGTGCCTGCTTGGTATATGAATGAAAACATCAAGAAAATAGGTATATGCGTTTAGAGCTCAGAGAAACTACACTGAAGAGATATATTCATGAATTTTCCATCTAGAATTGCAAATGGAAATGTATAGAATGTCTGGGGGCAAGTCTTTATCTTCTGAAATGAGTATCATGAAAGATACTCAAAGCTGTATCCTCTCCTCAAAGCTGTGTTTTGATGTCACTACCAGAGACACTTGCTGTTGGTTGGGACACAGCCTCACATGGCTTATATTCTGTAAACCACCACTCATGATGCCTAAGTGGAAACCAAGCAGTTTTTGTTTTCGGAAACTACAAAGTGTCAAAGATGAACACGATTGTATGAGTTTTCCCTTTCATACTTGAAGATGATGATAAAGTTCTTTCACATCTGGTATCTTCCGTTCGTCTCTCACTCTAGAGCTCAATTCAATTCCGCTAGAAGCAGCTAGAAGAAATGCTGGGGCGTGATGCGCTATTTAGCAAGGCAAAGCAGCCCCATGTTGCTCCAGATTTTGCTACATTAAATGATCGGTGAATCTGTCTATCTCTCTCCACCTCCACTGCCATTATGCTAGTGCAAACTACCTCCAGTTCTCTCTTGGACCTCTGCAGTGGGCTCATACTGGGGCTCCCCGTTCTCAGTCCATTCCTCAGACAGCTGCCAACACTGGTTATTTAAAACGTTAACTAGAGCTTACTTCCTAAGTCTTTAAAACTTTCCAGAGATTTTCCATGACACAGCACAATCAAAATCCTCGCCAAGACTTGACATCATGTATAACTTGCCTGCTTCACCATCATCTCAGACACTCTCCCCTTCCTCACTGCTCTCCAGACACGCGATCCTTCTCTCTGGGCCAACTTGGCCCTTGCCTCAGGCTCTTAGTACCTGCTATTATCCCTGCTGGGCTGGTCTCCTCCCAACATTTCCGCAGCAGTAGCCCTCCCACCTTGCAGGTCTTAGTCACCACCGTGGAGAGGGCCATCTCTGTCTCCACTCACTAGCTGTGTAGCACTGGGTAAGTTGCTCGACTTTTCTAAGCCTCAGTGTTCTCATCAAGGAAATGAAGGTAAAGAGAGTTCTTAACAAGAAAGAAATTTTAATAAATGGTTCTGAGAAAACTGGTTGGCCATTTGGAAGAAGTTAAACTAGGTCTGCTTTTTGTTTTTGTTTTTGTTTTTTTATTTTTATTTATTTATTTTTTTACTGTGTGTAAGGATAAACTCTATATGCATCAGAGAAGGAAACTTGGGTGAATTCTTCTTTAAGCTGGGTGTAGGGAAAGGCTTGTAGACTGGCTTAAGATGCAGAGGCAGTAAAAGAAAAGGTTGATAAATTTGACTGCACTGAAAAAAACAATTTATGTATGTAACCTACCCTCACCACAAATAAGATCAAAAAACAATTGAGGGAAACTGGGAGAAAATATTTGCAATACATATCATAAAGAAAAGGCTGATATCCCTTAAATATAAGAAATTCTTAAAAATTGAAAGAAAAGCCTACAAAACGTGAAAGAAAAATGACACACAACATATTCCCTCCAATTTTTTTAAATGACCCTTAAACATATGAAGAGATATTCAATTTCCTTCATGATAAGAGTAATGTAAAGTAAAACTATTCAGGAATACCATTCCTTATGTGCCAGAGTGGCAAAAACTAAAAAGTATATAAAAAAAAGACTGTGCCTCTTGTGTTGTTCATTTGAGCTATTCTGACAAGTGTGAGGTGGTATCTCACTGTGGCTTTGATTTATATTTCCCTGGTGATGAGTGATGTTGAGCATCTTTTCATGTGTCTTTTGGCCACCTGGCTATCTTTGGAGAAATGTCTGTTCATGTCTTCTGCCCATTTTTCAATTGGATTATGTTTTTTGGGTGTTGAGTTGTATCAGTTCTTTATATATTTTGGATACTAGCCCTTCATCAGCAATGTCATTTGCAAATATCTTCTCCCATTCAGGAGGCTGTCTTCTAGTTTTGTGTATTGTTTCCTTCACTGTGCAGAAACTTTTTCTTTTGAGGCAGTCCCAATAGTTTATTTTTGCTTTTGTTTCCCTCGCTTCAGGAGACATTTCTAGAAATATGTTGCTATGCCAATGTCAGAGAAATTATTGCCTGTGTTCTCTTCTAGGATTTTTATGGTTTCAGGTCTCCCATTTAGGTCTTTAATCCATTTTGAATTTCTTTTTGTGTGTGGTGTGGAAAGTGGTCCAGTTTCATCCTTTTTCATGTAGCTGTCCACTTTTCCCAGCACCAGTTATCGAAGAGACTGTCTCTTTCCTCCTTTGTCAAAGATTAATTGACCATATAATTGTAGGTTTATTTCTGGGTTTTCTATTCTGTTCCATTGATCTATGTGTCTCTTTTTGTGCCAGTACCATACTGTTTTGATTACCACAGTTTCGTAATATAACCTGAAGTCTGAAATTGGGATACCTCCGGTTTTGTTTGTCTTTCTGAAGATTGCTTTGGCTATTCGGGGTCTTTGTGGTTCCACACAAATTTTAGGGTGGTTTGTTCTAGTTCGGTAAAGAGCGCTATTGATATTTTGATAGGGATTGCCTTAAGTCTATAGTTCTGGTGAGGATGTGGAGACAAAGGAACCTTCATGTACTGTTGGTGGGAATGCAAACTGGTGCAGCCACCGTGGAGAACAGTATGGAGGTTCCTCAAAAACTTAAAAAGAGAACTACCTTCGTATCCAGTAATTGCATAACTTGGTATTTGCCCCCAAAATATGGAAACACTAATTCAAAGAGATACATGTGCCCCTATGTTTATGGCAGCATTATTTACAAAAGCCAAGTTATGGAAGCAGCCCAAGTGTCCGTCAATAGATGAATGGATAAAGAAGAGGTATATGGAATATTACCCAGCCATAAAAAGAATGAAATCTTGCCATTTGCAACAACATGGATGGGGCTAGAGACTGTAATTCTAAGCAGAATGGGTCAGTCAGAGAAAGATAAATACCATATGATTCTACTTATATGTGGAATTTAAGAAAACAAATGAGCAAAGGGGAAAAGAGAGAGAGAGAAAGCAAGAAACCAACTGTTTACTATAGAGAACAAACTGATGGTTACCAGAGGGGAGGTGGGTGGGGGATGGGTGGACTACGTGATGGCGAGTAAAGAGCACACTTATGATGCTCACTGAGTCATGTATAGACTTGCTGAATCACTATATTGTACACCTGAAACTCATATAACACTGTCTGTTAACTACACTGGAATTAAAATAAAAAAACTTAATAAAAAAATGACTCTGCTGTTGAAGAGTGAGTGAGCAGGCACTCATACATTGCCGGTCAGAATGCAAATTGGAGCAACTCTTAGGGCAGGGAACTGTGCAGGACCTAACAAAACTACATATGCGGTGGCTTTTTGCCCTAACCATGCCACTCTACTGTGAAGGTTCACCTCCACCAGTACAAAAATAGGTAGGCACAAGGGACTTCATCACAGCATTGGTTGTAACTGCAAAATGTTGTAGTGGTTGAATAAACCATAGTCCATCCATATAGTGGAATACCATGCAGCTTTGTAATTTTTTTTTTAAAGGGAAAGATGTCTGTGGACTGATGTGGAGGGATTGCCAGGATACAGTGTTAGGTGAAAAAAGGCAAAGTGAAAAATAGCATGTGTAGTAGGCTTCATTTTGTTTAAGAAAAAAAGGGGAAATAAGAACATGTGCAGGCATCTGCTCATTTGTGCAAAAATAAAACACACAGGAAACACACACTAGGTACCAATGAGATCTGTTTCCTATGGGGCATGGGTGGGAACCTGGTGTGAATGATAGACAGCAATGAAGTGGGCGAGACACTTCTCTGAGAATTCCTCTTTGAACATTTCTAACTCTTGGAACCATGTTAATGTTTCACATACTCAAAAAAAGAAAATCAATAAAACCAACAAGGATTGGGGAAAACCCTAAAAGGGAATGACAATTAAAAAAAGAAGCAAAACACAAATGAACTACACTTCATTTTTAAGTGCCGAACACAACAGCACTGAAGAGTAGAAAAAGAGAACTCATTCAAATAACTCTTTTCTTTCCCTCTTGAGACTTTATTGGTTGTTTGAGGATCGCTACACGGATATGATGAACAATTAGTTCAAATTTTAACATATGTACCCCAAATCTAAAAAGCCATGTAGCTATCAGTCGTTTCTAAACAATATCTCAGTGACTTTGCCGCTTAGAATTTGGAAGGGACCTTCCCTAAGATGATATGATTTGATAAGCTGCTACGTTGTAAGTTGCACTAATTTGCAATTTACTATCATGCATGCTGCGTGCATGAATTTTCAATCTTTTATAGCATAAAACAAAGTTATTAGGAAAACAAGACTACCACAACCAAATACATCACAAAGTGCACAGAATTCTGACAGGCAAAGTCAAGGTGGGAGTGTTTTTTGTTTTTGTTTTGTTTCTTTTTAACTTTATTTATTTGTCGGAGAAAGAGAGAGCACAAGCAGGGAAGCTGCAGGCAGAGGGAGAAGTAGGCTCCCCGCCAGGCAAGGAGCCTGATGTGGGGCTTGATCCCAGGACCCTGGGATCATGACCCTAGCAGGAGACGCTTAACCGACTGAGCCACCCAGGTGTCCCAGGAGTGGTTTTCTTTAAGAAACAATTCTACTAAAAACCACCATGGAATAGAAATCATTGGAAGTGCTAAAGACTTAGTAAATGCACGACCATGACTCCAAATTACCGTTTCGCATGCTTTGTATTATAGGATATCAAAACAAAACAAGAGGGGAGGGCGCCTGGGTGGCTCAGTCGGTTAAGCGGCTGCCTTCGGCTCAGGTCATGATCCCAGGGTCCTGGGATCGAGCCCCACGTCTGGCTCCCTGCTCGGCGGAGAGCCTGCTTCTCCCTCTCACTCTGCCTGCCCCTCTGCCTGCTTGTGCTGTCTTTCTGTCGAATAAATAAATAAAAAAATCTTAAAAAAAAAACAACAAAAACAAAACAAGAAACCCAAACAGCAAATGATTTCCCCTCTGGAATGAAAGCATTTACACTTAACACATGAGGTAAAGTACATTCCCTTCTTAAAAATATTTCTGCAGCTACTAACTGGACAGCGTGCTTTTACGAAGTCGCTGATGAAGATGCTCCTGTGACCTGTGCAGGGATTCAGGGACCACTAAGACACGGTACACATCTTAATTAGACTTCGCTGCTTCTTTCTTGCATCATTAGAGGCTGGATTCCATGTATTTTCAGTTCTCCGTTGTCTGCAGGTCAGTGTTTCCTTTTGTCGTTAGCCACGTTGGCCTGTTTGCCCTTTGCTCCCCTTTTCGCTTTTGTTTGCACTTGTTTTGCCCAAGGATTTAGCCTTCCCTGCTCTCTTTTTGGGCTTCGTTTCTACCTTTGCAGGAGCAGGTTTCACAGACAACCTCGCAGATCCCTTGGGCTCTCCCTTCACCGCCCCTTTGACTGCATTGACCTTCTTTGGGGGCATCTTGGCAGTGGGGAGCATGAGAGCCAGGCGCCTGCAGGCTACTTGGTGCAGAGAAGCTTTGAGAAGCTGGGCTGCAGGGCTGCTGCCCCTCCTCCTGTCCTCTGATGACGTTCCAACACATATTTGGACAGTATGACCTGGGGCTGAAGACAAGAAGAACTCTAAAAACTATTGAACTCTGATTTGTAAGCTGCTTTTTCTCAGAGGCAGGGGTTGGGAGTACTGAACAACTTTCTATGTATTCTAGGATTCACCAAATATGTTGAGATACTGTGGATCAAGCCAGCCAGGTTTCTCATTGCCAGAGAAGGGAGTCGCAAATTTGGAAAATGGGAAAAATAGAATGAACTTGGTAGCACTGGATTGGATTTGAAGGTATCAGTGCTACCTGAGGGATGTGTATAGAGACAGAGATATGTGAATAGATAGAGAAGAATATGGATGAATATGTGGGTCTGCTTTCTCGCTTTGTTGGCGGAGGGGGCTTAGAAGCAATGACACCCAAGGTACAATGGGCACACCTAGTGTCAGATCTTGGTTTCTAAACACTCCGAGGAACCCGAGCTCCTTGAAGAAATGGCTGCTTTTAAGGCTGGGGCAGGAAAAGAACATGACGAGTCTGTAATATCTTGGTGTGTCAGAAAGTAACCATTCAAAGCACAAAAGAGGAGCCGTTGTAAGGGGCTTCTACTGAGCAAATGAAGGCTAGCTTAAGCATCTAAATAAATGACAGTAAAATATTTTATCCCATTAAATTAAATAAGAACCCGTGAGTCCATATTGATACAATAAAGAAAGAAAGAAGAAATAAAAGAAGGGGAAGGTCCTTCTTGGATACAATATACATGTATATTACATGTATACATGTAATATGATGTCTATATATTTTATACATATATGTTACATATACATATGTAGGAAGGTCCCTACCTTGCAGAGATATTGTACTAATAGAGGTACAAGCAATGACAGAGTTAGAAAAAATTATCAGCTGGCAACCCTAAGAGTATTAATATTTGCAGGTAAGAATCAACTAAATCTGGCATGTAAAATTTTGAGGATATTTACATAATTGCAAAGTATTTCCCCACATGCAGCTGATTAATGACAAAAATAGGTTTTGGTGAGAAAACCGTGGTGGTATCACCTTATCCAATGACCAAAGTTAACATCACCAGTAATGAGCCTGATTTGTCTCCTGATCTAATGCACAGAGAAGAACCCGGCTGCACCTCAGGGTTACCCCTGCCCCAAAATGCATGACCTAAATATAATCAGGAGTCCACATCAGACAAACACAAACACATCTCTTTTCACTTATCTATCTATATCTATATGAGAATCCATTATGTTGCACTGATACCTCCAAATCCCAAAAGTACTGTTGAAATAAAAACATTAAAAAAAATGTCAGTGTCATGGGGCGCCTGGGTGGCTCAGTCGGTTAAGCGTCTGCCGTTGGCTCAGGTCCTGATCTCAGGGTCCCAGGATAGAGTCCCGCATTGGACTCCCTGCTCAGCGGGGAGCCTGCTTCTCCCTCCCCCTCTGCCTCTCCTCTGGCTCATGTTCTCGCGATCTCTCAAATAAACAAATAAAATCTTTAAAAAAGTAAAAAAATAAAAAAAAGTCAATGTCTTGAAACGTAAAGGAAGATTGTGTTTCAGGATAAATGGACGCGACAATTGAATGCACCCCGTGTTTCTGTATTTTATTGCTATAGAGGACATTATTGGAACAATTGGCAAAATCCAAATGAGATCTGTAGATGGATAAATAATACTGTGTCAATGTTAATTTACTGATTTTGATCACAGTGCTGTTATGTCAGAGAATGCCTTTGCTTTTAGGAAATGCACACTGAAGTATTTAGGGATAATCAAGGGCCATCATGTCTACAGCTTACTCTCAAATGATTCCCCCAAATGGCATAATAATAGGATATGAAAATAATAAGCATGTGTATATTATATGTATACATGTAGTATGATGTCTATATATTTTATACATATATGTTACATATACATATGTAGCAAGGTCCCTACTTTGCAGAGATATTTTAAGGATTAAAGAGAACTGTGCTCCCCCCCTCCGCTTGTGCTTGCTCTCTCGTGCGCACACGTGCGCGCTTTCTCTCGAGTAATAAAAATAAATTCTTTAAAGAGAACTGTGCTTGGCACATTAGAGATGCTGGATACATGTTAGTGGTTGGTGTCATTATTGCAATTAGAACTTAGTTTCTTTACCTCTGAAATGGGATTACTTATGCATCCCCTAGAGCGTATTAACCAAGATAATGTTTGTTTTTTTTTTTAAAGATTTTATTTATTTATTTCAGAGAGAGAGAGAATGAGAGATAGAAAGCACGAGAGGGAAGAGGGTCAGAGGGAGAAGCAGACTCCCTGCTGAGCAGGGAGCCCGATGTGGGACTCGATCCCGGGACTCCAGGATCATGACCTGAGCCGAAGGCAGTCGCTTAACCAACTGAGCCACCCAGGCGCCCCCAAGATAATGTTTGTAATAGAGATATGTGAACCTTTAATGTTCTCTGAAGAAGTAAAGATGTAATGACTAAAATTATTTTAAAATTTTCTGAATACGTCGGTAGTGTTTATCGTGTAGCACTGTTGACCCACTTCATCTTCGTAGCAACCGTATTGAGGTAAATACTATTATTAGCTCAGGTTCTAGGTGAGGAAGCTGTGGCCAGAGACAGGCACTAACTTGCCCACGGTCATACAGCTAGTAAGCTGTAGATCCACGCTTTGAGACAAGGCGGTGTGACTCTGGAGTTGGTATTTGTAACTCCTATGCTATGTGGATTGTCACTTCTTTTGCTATTCTACGTTAATGTTGTTCCCCAGGTTTTAAGAAGAGGCAATGGACTGGTAACATTCCAGGGTTTGGTGACCATCCCATGGTGGCCCTCTGTATACTACTTAACACAGTGTCATGTGGGGTCGTCTATAATTTTTATACCCTCTCTTTCTTTTCATACTGAAGGAGCCTTTTCTCTTCTGTGTATCATGCTTCTACTCTCCCTTATGTAAAACTACGAGGAAACTTTCTCATTTCACTTGTGTTTTTTTTTTTTTCTGACTCTTCCCCAGATCCACACATAGTGGTCCACGTGTGACAGAATAATGATTTTATACAAGAAATGGAGCATAATGTTTTCCATTTTGTTTCCAGTCCCATTTCTGAAAATGACCAGCCTTTGGTCAGTAATTTGAGAGGCTGAGCTATTAGGCCTAATAGTTTTGTCAGACCAAACTGGCACTCTCAATTCCTGTCTCTGGGCAAACTATTAAAATAGGACTCCAAAAGTGATTTAGGGGAGAGTCTAGAAATATTTGTTTCTCTTTGGTTTTACTTTTTGCTTTCTTTGGTTGGAGCTGGATGATTATTCTAACCATTCTCTGTTTTATATGTTTTTTAAAAGATTTATTTATTCATTTGAGAGAGGGGGAGAGAGAGAGAATGGGGGGAGGGGCAGAGGGAGAGAATCCCTAAGCAAACCCCCACGGAGTGTAAAGACCAATATGGGGCTCGATCCCACGACCCATGAGATCATGACCTGAGCTGAAACCAAGAGTTGGTCGCCCAACCGACTGAGCGAGCCAGGCGTCTCTCTCTGTTTTATATGTTTAAACATGATTTAATACCTTCTGGAAAGGTGATAGTAGATACATAATAGCTACTGGAGTTTGTTTTTTTTTAAGATTTTATTTATTTATTTGACAGAGAGAGACACAGCGAGAGAGGGAACACAAGTAGGGGGAGCAGGAGAGGGAGAAGCAGGCTTCCCGTGGAGCAGGGAGCCCGATGCAAGGGCTCGATCCCAGGACCCCGGGATCACGACCCGAGCCGAGGGCAGATGCTTAACGACTGAGCCACCCAGGCGCCCCTAGCTACTGGAGTTTTAAAGGGACGCTGTAAGAGTGACATTTCTGACTCACCTACGATTCTAAAATGTGAATTAAATTTTGGCAAATTCGCTTCCAAATGCGAGCTTTAGAAATCTATAGCTTAGCTCTGCTCCCAAGGGATTGCTCCTTTAGTTCACAAATTGGCAAATAGACGAGGCAATCATGGCTGCAAGTAACAAACAAATCCTCTCTTGTTCTTTTAAGCCTGTCGTGAAGCAGTTGTGTTTGAACTCTTTCTCTTGTAGGAAATTGGGAAGTGTGACTATTTGTGTATTTTCATCCTCTCTCTTAAAGAAATAACCAGCATAAAATGAGAGCAGTGGGGAGACAATTAAAAACAACAACAACAACAACCGTAGTGGTTCGATGGACTGAATGAGGCTCCACACTTCTCTGAAGATCTGTTCGATTTTCTTCATTTTGAATTTCTCTCTGTTCAGACTGCATGCTGTGGTCCGAATGTTTGTGTTCTCCCCAAATTCACGTGTTCAAATCCTAACCCCCGATGTGATGATGTTAGGAGGTGGGAAGGGATTAGGTCAGGATAGTGGAGCCCTCGTGAATGGGATGAGTGCCCTTGTAAGCGAGAGCCGAGAGTGCTCTCCCACCCCCTCCACCATGTGAGGACACAGTAAAAAGATGGTGGTCTATGAACCAGGGTGTAGGCCGTCACCAGACACCAAATCTACTGGCACCTGGATTTGAACTTTCCAGCCTCCAGAACTGTGAGAAACAAATTTCTGTTGTTTATAAGCTACCCAGTCTATGGCATTTGGTTATAGTAACCCGAACAGACTAAGACATTGCACCGTAGTTATTGATCCCTATTCAAGTTCACTGACTCTTTCTTCTGGTATCTCAGACCTGCTATTGTATCCCTCTAGTGAATTTTCCATTTCTATTACTATAGTTTGCAACTCCAGAATTTCCGTTTGGTTCTTTCAAATAATTTCTGTCTCTTTACATTCGTTACTTGATGAGTCATTGTCATCATAACTTCCTTTAATTCTTTAAGCACGGTTTCCCTTCTTTGAACATATTTATAATAGCTGCTCTGGTATCTCTTTCTGCTGAGGCCAACACCTGGGCCCCTTCGGAGGTGATTTATATGGCCTGTTTTTTCTCCTGTGTATCGGTCACAATTTTCTGTTTCCTTGCATGGCTTGCGATTTTTTTGGTTGGTAACTGAACATTTAGGAGAATATTGCAGCAACTCTGGACCCAGGAGGTTGTTTTGTTGTTGTTACTGCTTGATCATTTGTGTATTTGTTTAGTAACTTGACAAGATCTGCAAAGTCTATTTCCCCTACAGCCTCTGATGTCCCTGCTCAGATTTTTCCCCTTCGTTTTTTTTTTTTTTTTTCTTTTAGCCTGGCTACCTGGTCCTCACCCTTGGTGGAGCTTAAACCACTTATAGGTCAAAGGTTGTGCTTAAGCACACTCAGCCAGTTACACCTTTTTTTTCAACCATTGGATGTGTGTGTGTGTGTGTTTGTGTGTGTGTGTGTGTGTGTGTGTGTGTGTGTGTGTGTGTGATTGGTTGCTACTCTCACAGTTCAGGGAGTTTACATTTTTTGGTCCATGGTCTACCAGGGACTAGTTGCTTAGAGTTTCCCTCTGATGGCTTCTGAGAAAGCACAGCCTTGGACATGCAAATCATCTTACAGACTGTCAGGGATGACTGTGATATTATTTTTAGGACTGGCTTCCTAGGAGTCATGCCTGGGTCAGAGTAGTTTGCTGTTCAGTGTCTGGTCAGAGGTGTGTTTAAGGCCCTTGCACCAGTGAGGCTTCTGCCCTGTGTTGGGACATCTGTGTGTGGCTGGGGGATGCTTTCAAGTCTGCCTTACGTTCTGCTCGGATTGGTCTGAATGGGGGCAGCCCAACACCCACTTGCAGCCTTCCCAACCCACCAGATTTAACTATGAGGCTGGGAGGGCTTTTTTTTAACTGTTTCTCCAATTTTCTCTCTTAAACTTCTGGCTGCTCTGCTTTTTGCTTATACCATGCAGTTAGCCAGTCTCCTCTTATTCACCGCCAAGATTTCTATGGTTTTCAGTAGGGGTCTCCGTACTCCAGTCCAAGTAAAGGTAGTGCCCTGCAGCGGAGCTGTGGAGCTCTCTACCCTCCTGGCCTGCTTTCCCCCTGGGCAGAAACCCTATGGAGCTGGAGCCAGGGATCGACTTTTCCTGGAGGGACACCTCACCATATGAGATTGGGACTGCGCAGGGGCGGCAACCTCTGATGTTCTTCCTTTGCTGCTCCAGGCTTGGAACCTTTGTCCTGTAAGTGAGGTGGGGCAGGGATGATTCAGGCCAGTCTTCTTGGCTTGCTGTACCTGGGGTAGAGTTTCTACTCTATGAGTGTGGGCTTGGTGAGGGAAGAAGGACCCAGTCCTTTGGGCCACGCCAACCTGGAATAGGGCTTCTGTGTCAAGATGCTGGGGAGATGAGAACCACTACCATCTTGATCCTCCCAGGGTGAAACCATAGCCCCACACTGGAAACTGGGGAGAGAGGGAGCTCTTGCCTTTTGGGGTGCACATGCCCAAGTTAGAGCTTCTATAACAGAGCCAGGAAGGGTGGGCAAGTCTTCTGTTGTTCTAACAGAGCTTTAGTAAATTTCCTTAAGTGAATGTTCCTCCATTAGCTCCTTGTTCCATCACTCCTCCCCTCCCTTTTTGAACAGTATGAAACTGGAACAGAAGTGGAAACAGAGAAATTTTGAATGGCTTACACAATGATGAGGCTGAGACCAGAACCCAAATCCAGTGTTTTTTCCTCTATTCCAGGTGTTTCAAGCAAAATGGCCAGTGGTTTACATTTCTGCTTGTGTCATAATTGAGTAGATGTGATCCAAGGAAAGGCTCAAAATCACAGCTAGATCGAATTACCCAAGTTCAAAATTGGTTCATTGACGTAATGTGTTGTCAATGACCTTACTGTTTCCCTGATGCGTTTTCTTTGGATTCTTTTGTGCCTCATCGATCCTCCTTCTCCCCACCTTATCTCCCACCCACCCCTTGCATATACTACAGGCGGTCCTTGGGTAGTTGTGAAATTTCTAGAACAATTATGCTACTGAGAAGGCATACACATACCTTTGAGTCTTTCTGGTGAGTATTGGCTCATCAGTCACAAATTTTGAACTGGTGGGATGGTGTAGTAAATAGAATCCAGGTTTTGACATAAAACTCAGATTCAGAGCCCAGCTCGGCACATCCTGGTTGGGGTGTTCTCAGGCATGTTGGCCAATCTTTCTGAAGCTCGGTTTCTGCCTCTGAAAACTGGGAATAATAATGCGCTACAGAATGTTGTGAGGAATCAACGTAGTCAAGTGTGTGTACAGCCTGGTAGGGAACAGGGACTCTGTCTTGTGGTGGCTTCTTTCCATCCTCACTGTCACTGCTGTTGTTAAAGAGAAGTTGGTGTTGGGGTTTTCACTCACTACTTCTTTTCTGCAGATTGTTGCTTAATTTCTTGTTCTCCATGGTATCTCCTCTGGGCGTTAGGTTGTTCAATTGATGCACGTCCTTAGTACCTTACATAATGTTGTGCTTTACCTAATATTAAATTCAGTACTTCGCATATTATTAGAAGGGCAGAACTGCCATGGAGATAGATAGAGTCTGGATTTCTGGTCATTTTGTCCTAGTTTCTGATTTTGGGGTTCCCACTTCCATCCAGCTTCTTGCCTGCTGGCGTGGCTGTCCCATTAACCTTGGTTATCAGAGCATCTAGAAAGAGAGAAGTCATGCATTAAATTAGTAGTTTGGAGTTCAAAGGCTAAGTGTTTTATGTAAGTATTTTAAAAAATTCATATCTTTCCAAACGTAAGCAATTCAGTAAATCTGTCCAGTCTAAGTATGTTATGATTGGGCTGGATTAACCTCTTTCCCTTCCTCTTCCATGCAGAACTCTGGGTTGCAGCCAAGGGGACCTGGTTAATGTCCATCAGGGATCAACAAAGTAGTTAGTTCTAGACTGACATTTCGTTTCCTTTGGAGTTTGTTCGTAAAATTGGTAGGAGCCTGAGAGTGGATCAAAGGTGTGTGTGTGTGTGTGTGTGTGTGTGTGTGTGTGTGTGTGTGTGTGTATTTGCTTCGGGAGGAGGGGTCTGAATGAAGCCTTGGAGGTTCATAGAGAAGTCATGACAAGTCACCATGAATCACAATAATAATTAGAAATTACATTGTGTTTGTAATGCCGAAGCCCTAGTCTAAGTGCTTCATAAGTATTAATTCATTTAAGGCTCACACCAACCCTATGAGGTAGTTATGAAGATTATTCCCAATTCAGAGATGAGGATACTGAGGCCCAGAAAAGTGACTTGCCCACGGTCAAACAGAGTTGACTTAGAAACTAAGATGGCCAGCCGCGAAATCAATACTATCAATTACTTCGCCGCCTCTTGTATAATGACCTGGGCTAAGAAGCAGTCAGACGGCTTTTCGTTCTTCTTAAAGCTACATTCTTACATTCTTCTTTTTTTAAAAATGTTTTATTGTGGTAGAATCCACATACTGTAAAATTTACCATCCTAACATTCTGAGGTTCAATAGTATAAAGTCCTGCTTTCCTTTTTAAATTTCTTTTTGTTTCCCCCTCACTTTATTTAGTTATAATTGATAAATAAGACTGGTATATATTGAAGGTGTACATTCTTCATGCAAGTAGCGTAGGTAGAAGCTCCCTGGTAAGCAAACAGCAAGGTGTCCTCCTCCGGAGACTTGCCACTGGCAGTCAGAGCCTGGCTCGACAGGGGCCATCCTGGGAGGGTTCTGCCGGCAGTCCGAGTGGGAGAACACACACGTGCTGGACTCCCACACTCCCATGCCTCACCCCGTCAGCCCCCGAGATCAGAGCAGAGGCCACCATGAGGGAGGCTGGTGGTGCAGTTGACTGTGGAGAGTTCTCTGGGGAGCTTTTGAGTGAATTTTTCAGGGCAAGGAGCAGAGGTCAGGCTGATAATTTAAAAGTTTCCCAGAGCAGTGCTGAAGTGACATGGATGGGAAGGGGAGAGGGGGGCAGAGAGAGTGGGGCAGGCCAGGGCCCACCCCCAGGATCACGCCGAGGCCAGGTCAGTGGGAGAGCAGCTATCTCTCTTACGAGAACCTGGGAAGGTGTTATAGGGAAAGCAGCGGGATGCTGGAGCAACTCTTTCATCCAAACTGGACCTTAGGTAGGTCCACGTGCCAAGAGCTAGCCCGACTCTGGGCTGCCAATTTGACAGTCCCATGTGCTCTCCAACACGCAAGATATGGCTGTTTCCCTATTTAAATGGTGTCTGTAAGCATAAGATGCATGCTATGTGGGTTGAATCTTTTGTTCCTGTGGTGAGTTGCTTGTCTGTGGTACAGCCACTTTGGAAAACAGTGTGGAGGTGCCTCAAAAAGTTAAAAATAGAGCTACCCTATGACCCAGCAATTGCACTACTGGGTATTGACCCCAAAGACACAGATGTAGTGAAAAGAAGGGCCACATGCACCCCAGTGTTCATAGCAGCAATGTCTGCAATAGCCGAACTGTGGAAAGAGCAGAGATGCCCTTCAACAGATGAATGGATAAAGAAGATGTGGTCCAGGGGCACTTGGGTGGCTCAGTTGTTAAGTGTCTGCCTTCAGCTCAGGTCATGGTCCCAGGGTCCTGGGATCGAGCCCCGCATCGGGCTCCCTGCTTGGCGGGAAGCCTGCTTCTCCCTCTCCCGCTCCCTCTGCTTGTGTTCCTGCTCTCACTATGTCTCTCTCTGTCAAATAAATAAATAAAATATTAAAAAAAGAAGATGTGATCCATATATCCAATGGACTATTACTCGGCATCAGAAAGGATGAATACCCACCATTTGGATTGACATGGATGGGTCTGGAGGGGATAATGCTACGTGAAATAAGTCAAGCAGAGAAAGACAATTACCACACTTTTTCACTTATTTGTGGAACGTAAGGAATAGTGTGGAGGACATTAGGAGAAGGAAGGGAAAAGTGAGGGGCGGGGGGAATTGGAGGGAGGGATGAACCGTGAGAGACGATGGACTCTGAGAAACAAACTGAGGGTTCTAGAGGGGAGGGGGGTGGGGGAATGGGTTAGCCCGGTGATGGGTATTAAGGAGGGCATGTACTGCCTGGAACACTGGGTGTTATACACAAACAATGAATCATGGAGCACTACATCAAAAACTAATGATGTACTGTATGGTGACTAACATAACATAATAAAATTAGAATAAAATAAAATAAAAAAGTATTTCTTTGCTACGATGTAGGCTCCCAAAGAAAACAGCTAAAAGAAACCAGTCACTGCAGACCTCAGAGTCAACACAAGTACATGGTGATAATTTGTTGACCATCAGTGAAAGATTTTTGTCGGCCATTTGCCCTACTGGGGGCAGGCTGGAGAGGAAGACCCCTCTGAAGATCCATCCTAAATTCAACAATCAGTAATTGTACCAAAACAAATGCAAGGAGAGGTATTTTCTACTCCTAACTTGGGCCTCATGAGAGACTTTCGCTCCCTTGTCTCCCCCTTAGGGAGTGTCTTTCTTGAAAGGATATTGTATCCTATGCCTTTAAGAGGAAAGGAGAAAAAAAAGGTGTAATAAGCTAGAGTTACACGCATCTAGGATGCCATTCTCAGTGGTCAGTTCAAGCAGGGGGCTTATCTAGCTCTTTGTCTAATCGAATGAAGGCATTTGATACCTTGTCTATATCCAAATTGATTTTCTCTTACAAAATAACCAGTGCAAATGACTGCTCAACACAGATTGATTGATACCATACCCCAGAGGCCGCTGACTGAAGGTCCCAGTCATTGAGAAGCTCAAAACCCATTTTGGCCCATTGGCCCTCAGTGCAGTCCCAGCTGGGGGACACGGGAACACAGGAACGGGAGCACAGGAGCCCGCTCAACTCTCACTCTTCAGAAGGAAAACATTAGAGCGTGTTTGTGCTCCCTGATGTGTTGCTGGGACCCCACCTGACCCTGTGCTGATCGGGCTTTCTATTGTCCTGCTGCCATTGCCTATGTGCTCCCCCCTTCTCCTCTCACTCCTTTCTTGACCTTTGCCTCACTGTCTCCTTTTCTCCTCCCAGCTTCTTCTTTTCCCTTCAAGTTTTCTCTCATTGTCATGACAGAGCTTCATTTGCATTTTCCTCGTGGGTAACAATGTTGAACATGATTTCATGGCTTATTTGCCATTCGTGTATCTTCTTTGCCTATCTTCTAATTCGGTTGTTTTTTCTTTTGGTGGGGTTTGAGAATTCTCTCTCTCTCTGTCTCTCCCTCACTCCCTCCCTCCATATCTATCCATAGTTAGATAGATAGTTAGATAGATATCTAGATCTGTAAATAGGTATTTAGATAGATATAGGTATCTAGAGATACATATACTGGATATAAGTTCCTTGGCAAATACTTGATTTAAAAATATCATTTTCTCCCATTTTTGTATTTTCATTTTCTTAACATTTTTCTTTCAAGGAACAGAAGTTTTAAATTTTGATGAAGCGAGATTTATCCCTTTGTTATTTTATGGCTTGTGCTTTTTGGTGTCATATCCAGAGCTCTTTGCCTCACCAAGATCCCACTGGTTTTCTCCTATATTTCCTATTAGAAGTTCTTATAGTTTTACATTTCACATTCTTGCTAATAATTTTGAGTTAATTTTTATGTATGGCACAAGGAATGGACAAAAGTTGATTTTTTTTTTTTTTTTGCGTGTGGCTATCTAATTTTTCCAGAACTATTTGTTGAATAGTCTATCTTTTCTCCACTGAACTGCCTTTGCACCTGTGTCAAAATCAGTCCAGTCTATGCGGGTAGGTTTATCTCTAGATTCCCTACTCTGTTTTCTCAGTCTATTTGTCTGTCTTTATGCCAATACCACACTGTTTTCATTGCTATAGCTTTATATTAAGACTTTAAAAACAGGTAGTGTTAGCTCTCCAACTTCTTTTTCAAAGTCATTTTGGCTATTCTAGGTCATGTGAATTGTAAAGCAGCTTCTCACACTCTGCAAAAAGCCTGCTGGGAGTTTGAGTGGGATCACCTGAAATCCATACATTGGTTTTAAGAAATTTGACATCTTAATAAACTCAAATCTTCTAACTCATGAACATATCTCACCATGTATCTAGGTGTTCTAAATGTTTTATAGTTTCAGCGTTAGATTTATTCCCAAGTATTTCATATTTTTGATGCTGTTGTGATATTTGAAATTTTTGATTTCATATTATCTGTTGCTAATTTATAGAAAGATAATTGTTTTGTATATTGATTTTATACTTTGCAGTCTTACTAACCTCACTTACAGTTCCAATAGCTTGTGTGGACGCCACATAAATGATTATGCCATCTGCAAGTGAAGACCGTTTTGCTTTCTCCTTTTCTAATCTGTGTACATTTTGTGTTTTTCTTGCTTAGTGTACTGAACAGAACTTCTAGTACAAATTGAATAGAAACATGAGGGTATACATCCTGCCTTTGAAGTAGTCTGTTACCATCAGTTATAATGTTAGCTATAGGTTTTTGGGATACGCTCTTTTTTTTTTTCCAGCTTACAATAATAGTTTTATTTTGGTCTTTTTGATTTTCTGTTTATAGCAAAACAGAATTGCATGATTATCTTGCCCAACAAACAAATTTATGGAAGTAAAACAGGTAATTTACTGGCAGATAAACCCATATTTCTGAAAATGTTGATAATTCTTTCTAGCTCTAAAATTCTATGAATTATCAAAGAAGTAAAATATATGAAATATGTTTCAGATGTGAATTAAATATAGAAAACTTCAGAATAAGGTATATTCAGTGGGAAATGGTATATGCTCTTTATCAAGTTGAGGAATTTCCCTTGTATTCCTCAGTTTGTTCAATATTTCTATCAAGAATGGATGTTGGCTTTTGGCAAATTGTTTTACTGCATATGTTAAAAGGAGCATGTGGTACTCATTTTTGGTTTAAGAGGGTGAATTACATTGATCGTCTTTCAAAGATAAAACCAAGCTTGCTTTTCTGAGACAAATCCCACTTGGTCATGATATGCTATCCTTTTTATATATCATTGGATTCAACCAGCTGAAGATTTGGAAATGATGTTTCTATTTATGCTTATGAGAGACATCCGTCTTTACTGTTCTTCTCTTATAATGCCTTTGTCTTTCAATATCAGGGTAATGCTGCTCGTGTAGAATCAGTTGAGAAGGATTTTCTCTCTTCCATTCCCTGGAGGAGGCTGGGTATCATTGCTATTATTTCGTCCTTAAATGTTTGGTAAAATTCAGTAGTGAAGCCATCTGGGCCTGGAGTTTTCTTCATGGGAAGGTTTTTAACTACAAGTTCCATACCTTTTATAGATACAGGGCTATTGCAGTAATCTGTGTAGACTTGAAGGAGCTTTGGTAGTTGGTGTCTTTCAAGGGATTTGTTTATTTCATCTCACCTGTCAAATGTATTGACATAAAGCTCTTCATGGCATGTCCTTGTTATCTCTTTAATATCTGTAGAATCTAGAGTGATGTCATCTCTCTCACTTTCGATATTAATCATTTATGTCTTTTCTTTTTTGCCTGATCGGTCTGGCTAGAGATTTACCTATTTTGTTTCTTTTCTCAAAGAACCAGCTTTTGGTTGCATTCATTATCTTCTCTATTGTTTTTCTGTTTTCTGTTTTAATTGATTGATGCCCTGATCCCTATTACTCTCTTTAGTCCCTTAACTTTGCTTTCATTTGCTTTGTTTTTTCCTACTCTCTTAGAACCGGAGGTCATTGATTTGAAGTCTGCTTTCTTTTCCAATGTAGGCATTTTGTGCAAGAATTTTCTCCTGAAATCCTTCTTTAGTGGCATCCCATACATTCTGACCTGTAGCGTGTTTATTTTCATCAATGAGATTGAATCTGTAGATGGCTTTGGGTAGTACCGCCACCTTAAAAATACGAAGTCTTACAGTCCACGAGCACAGATGTCTTTCTGTCTGTTGATTTACATTTTTAAAGAGATTAAGCATTTCCAAAGAGTATTTTCTGTGGGGAAATGCTTTAAAATTTTAGCTCGCTACTACAAAATGCACTGTATAATTGCATGTAAGAAAATGTAGATACATGAATGCAAAACCAAAATGTCCTCTGGTGCCATGACATATAGAAAGCCGCTGTTAATCTTTTGGGATAGGTATGGGTCCAAAATATTTTCTATGCATTTACACCACTAGGCATATGTTCCATTTTAAGAACTGGAGTCACTTCTAAATGCTGTCTGTATAACCTGGTCCATTACTTAACAAAGATCCATTAGTATATCTGCATATCAGTGAATACACATTTATGCCATTATTGGCAATAGCTGCAGTGTATATTCCATGTCACTGTCTCACCATGCATCTTTGATTCAGCCTTTATTTGGGGCATTTAACATTATTCCAATTGTTCATTTCCAAACAAATCTGCTGAAAACATTTTTAAAATAGATTTGACTTTACCTACTAATAATAGAGAACAGGACCCCAAATGCATTTGCATCTCGGAACCACAACCAGACACACACACATGTTATCAAATGCACCACATAATTGTGTGCCTCTTTTCTGGCATTTAGCTCTACTCTGCCCAGGTTCAGAGAATCTCCCCAATCAGTAAGATGTGAGCACAGTGCCAAGTCTCTGAAAAAAGAGATTCTAATGCCCTCCACTCCAGTGGAAAATAAGTAAATACAAAGCATAGATAATCCTACTATCATTCATGCAATCCTGAAACATGCAGTATAGAGAAGAATTATATAAGAATAAAAACATATGTGACTTTTACTATTTTATTTTTTAAAAACCCTCTCTTAGTTCTTCCATGGGTTTGATTCTATTTCAACCTATGTTCCATTATTAACATTTTGTATGACCCCATCTCATAATGTTTAAAAGGGGGATTTCCGATCCAGGTTAAAATCATGACATTAATGTTCTTCCAAAGCACAGAAAATACAGAGATTTACCCTGGGAATATAAGGGGAATATAAGGTTAGTTTATCGCTTAAAAACCAATCATTATAATTCACCATCTTAATAGAGTTAAGGAGACATTTGTACAAACCTAATAGATGCAGCAACATTACTTAACAAAATTCAAACCCATTCATGAGTTAAAAAAAAAACACAACTCTGAAAACTGGGAATAGAAGGGAACTTCTGGAACTTGTGGGAGATTTATGCAAAACCTCAGCTAACATCCTACTCAGTAGTAAAAGACTAAATGCTTCCTCCTAAGATTAGGAGCAAGGCAAGGATGTCCACTCTCAACACCTCTGTTCAACATTGTACTTGAAGTTCTAGCAAGTATAACAAAGCAAGAAAAAAATGAAAAAGCATCTCAACTGGGACCCCTGGGTGGCTCAGTCAGTCGAGGGGCCAACTCTTGATTTAGGCTCAGGTCATGATCTCTGGGCCTGGGGACTGAGCCCTGCGTCAGGCTCCACACTCAGCAGGGAGTTTGCTTGAGGGTTCTCTCTCCCTCTGCCCCCCCGCCCCCGCGTGCGCTATCTCTCCCTCAAATAAATAAACGAATCTTTAAAAAAAAAGGATCCCAACTGATAATAAATTAAACCATCTTTATTCATACAGAACATAATCATTTGCATAAAAATCCCAACTAACCTACAGAAAAAATTATAAGAGCAATAGTGAGTTAGCAAAGTCTCCATACAAGGTCAGTATACAAAAATCAATTGTAGTTCTGTATACTGGCAATGAAGCACTGGAAATAAATAAATAAAATAAAATTTAAAGTGCCATTGGTCTTACCTTCAACAGTGGCATAATTAGGAATAAATTTAACAAAATAAGTGCAGGACTGTGTGCTGAAAACAGTAAAACATTGCTGAGAGAAATTTAAAAAGATCAAAATAAATGGACAGATGGGAAGACTCACTAGTTTCAAGAAGTCAGTTCTCCCCAGATTTATCTCTAGATTTCAGACAATCCCAAAAAAAGTCCTAGAAGGTTTTTTTTTTTTTTGGTACAAATTTACAAACTGATAACTAAAATTTTTATAGTAATCAAAGGATCTAGAATAGCCAAAACAATTTCAATAAAGAAGAACAAAATGTGAAGCTTCACACTCCCTGATTTCAAGACTTACAGGAAATAAGTAAATAAGAGAACAGACATTCAGATCACTGGGATGGAATAGGGAGTCCAGAAAAGGCTCAGACTTACACGATCAATTGATTTTTCACAAAAGTACCAATGTGATTCAGTGGGGACAAGATCGTCTTTTCAGCCATTGGGGCTGAAACAATTGGTCATCCAGATGCCAAAAGGAGAGAGAGCGAGCCTCAAACCTTATTTCACGCCCTGTATAAAAATTAACACGAACTAGGGTGCCTGGGTGGCTCAGTTGGTTAAGCGACTGCCTTCAGCTCAGGTCATGATCCTGGAGTCCCGGCATCGAGTCCCACATCGGGCTCCCTGCTCGGTGGGGAGTCTGCTTCTCCCTCTGACCCTCTTCCCTCTAGTGCTCTCTATCTCTCATTCTCTCGCTCTCGAATAAATAAATAAAATCTTTAAAAAAAAATTAACACGAACTATATCATGACCTAAATGTAGGAGCTAAGACTATAAAAACCCCATAAGAAAACATAGGAGAGATTTTTTTGTGACTTTGAATTAGGTGAATAATTTCCTAGGCCACAAAAACCAAAACCGTAAAAGGCTATCAAAAGACACATTGAACTTCATCAAAATTAAAGACAGCTGTCCTGCAAAAGTCCCCGCTAAAGAAAAGGCAAAACCACAGACAGGGAGAAAATATTTGCAATATATATACGGTCAAGGACTTGCATCCAGAACACCTATAAAACTCTTATAATTAACAGTGGGAAGACAACCTTAAAATTTAAAAATAGGTAAAATTTTTGAATAGACACTTAACCAGAGAAGATATACAGAGATGATCAATAAGCACATAAAAAGATGTTCACCTTCATTAGTCAATAGGGAAGTGCAAATGAAAACCCCTACTGCCACAGTGAAAAAACACTGCCGGTACGGATGCACAACAGCTGGAACTTTCTCAAACACTGTTGATGGGACTGCAAAATAGTAAGCCATTGAAATAAAAGCAATTTGGCAGTTTCTCATTAAGTTAAGCATAGAGCTGGGGCGCCTGGGTGGCTCCGTCGGTGAAGCATCTGACTCTTGATTTCAGCTCAGGTCCTGATCTCAGGGTCCTGAGATGGAGCCCCGCGTCGGGCTCCCCGCTGGGCGTGGAGCCTGCTTAAGATTCTCTCTCTCTCCCTCCCTCTGCCCCTCCTCCCACTTGCGTGCACAAGCTCTCTCTCTCTCAAATAAATAAATAAAATATTTTTAAAAAGCATATAGCTGTGACATATACCTACACACATGCATATATATATATATATCTTATCAATCCAACTCCGAGGTAATTACCCAAGAGAAATGAAAACATATCTCAAAACAAAGACCCGTGTGCAATTCTCGCAGCAGCTTTATTCATAAAAACGACAAATTTGGAACAAACCAAATGTCCATCGGTTGGGAATGGGTGAACGATGGAATACTACTCAGCAATAAAAAGGAATGAACTATTAATAGGACAAAAGAAAAAGAGATCAAAAGCTTAGTGAGTAAAAGAACTCAGAAACAGAAGACTACATGTTATGGGATTCCTTTTATACAGTGTTCTAGAAAAGGCAAAGCTTTGGGACAGAAAACAAATCAGTGTTTGCCAGGGGCTTATGTTGTGAGGAGGGGCTGGATTTCAAAGGAGTCCAGACGAACTCTGGTGGGATGAAAATATGTTGTATCTTGGTTGTGGTGGTACTTCCATGATTGTGCATTTGTTTCTCAGAACCCACTGGTCTGGGTACTTTAAAAGAATGAATTTTACTTTGTGTAAATTATTCCTCAAACAAACAGATTAGGGCGCCTGGGTGGCTCAGTGGTTTAAGCGTCTGCCTTCGGCTCAGGTCATGGTCCCGGGGTCCTGGGATCGAGCCTCGCATCGGGCTCCCTGCTCCGCGGGAAGCCTGCTTCTCCCTCTCCCACTCCCCCTGCTTGTGTTCCTGCTCTTGCTGTGTCTCTCTCTGTCAAATAAATAAAATCTTAAAAAAAAAAAACCCCAAAAAACAAACAGATTAAAAAAAAAAACCACCTGTAAAGTACATAGGTTTGGTTTGGGATCCTGCTCTCCATTTCAGGCCTCTCCTATCGGTCCATTGTACCTGACTGTCGAAGGCTCACCGGGTGAGACTCCCATCATCGTGCTGACCAAGCCCAAGCCTATCCTGTGGAGCGCTCTGACCCTCTCTCTATCAGCCTCAGTATCAAAACTTACCTGCCTCACGTCTGCTTCCCACATTCCCTGGTTCTTAGCTAGCTGTTAAGGTGGAGATTTTTACCTCTGTTTATTTTTCAGAAAGGGATCCCCTAGTGAGCCCCTGGTGGTAGCTGCTTCTTCCACATTAAGGGAGGTCAGTGGACCCTTCTGAAGAACACACCTTCAGAGAAGATACTGGCTC
Organism: Eumetopias jubatus; assembly: GCF_037043125.1. Taxonomy (NCBI): domain Eukaryota; kingdom Metazoa; phylum Chordata; class Mammalia; order Carnivora; family Otariidae; genus Eumetopias; species Eumetopias jubatus. The sequence goes on along the minus strand of NW_028274817.1, from coordinate 17,240,305 downwards.
TGATACAGGCAAAAGAGTAAGTTGTGGGATGGTCTCAGGACTCCTTTGAATACGTCATTCCGAAGACGATACTCTAGGTGCATTTTCCGTAAAATATGAGTAAACGGTCTCTGACTTTAGATGTGGAACGTACACGTGAGGAACACCCGAGACGGGCTATGTGTGGAATGTCATTTTCCACTTGACATGTAAACAAGTTCTTGCTTTCAATGCATCGTTTCACCTAATGATGGATAACTGCAGCCCTGCTTCTCTCTTAAATTCCCAGCGGAAAGTTTGCGGTCCCACAATTCTTTACCCACCTTCCACGGACCTGTAGTAGCTTGGGTAGGAGCTAAAACTTCTATTTTAGGGGGTAGAATGCTAGCCTCCATGTGAAAGTTTAAAGGACATCTCTAGCAAATAATGGAACTTCCATTACAAAAATTTCAAATCTTTAGCCTTTAAGGATACAATACGGTGTATTATTAATGACAGGCGCTATACTGGAAGTACAAGAGCGCTCTGGGACTTCCTCATCTTGCATAACTGAAACTTTGCACCCTTTGACCAAGAGCAACCCATTTTCCCCTCCCCAGAGCCCCTGACAACCATTTTGCTTTCTGCTTTGAAGAGTTTGACTATTTTAGGTGGCTAATAATACTGTATTCTCTACTTCAAACTTTGCTAAGAGAATGACCCTTATGTTAAGTGTCCTCATCAGCTAAAGAAATAAATAAGTAGGGTGGGAGGAAACTTCCGGAGGGGATGGAGATGCTTATGGCATAGATCGTGGTGATGGTTCCATGGATGTATACGTATATCCAAACTCGTCAAGTTGTATATACATGGTGTATGTACGGCTTGTTGGGTGTCAATTATATCTCAATAAAGTTTGTTTTTAAAAGCTCCAGCTAGAGCTTATTTATTCCAAACAACAGTGGACAATAAAAAGACTAGACCCTCTGATTTCATTATCATTAGATTTGACCTGCGTGTTTTTTTTTAAGATTTTATTTATTTATTTGACAGAGAAAGAGACAGTGAGAGCAGGAACACAAGCAGGGAGAGTGGGAGAGGGAGAAGCAGGCTTCCCGCTGGGCAGGGAGCCCGATGCGGGGCTCGATCCCAGGACCCTGGGATCATGACCTGAGCCGAAGGCAGCCGCTTGACCGACTGAGCCACCCTAGGCACCCTGACCTGCGTGTTTTCAGGACTGCTCTGAGAGAAAGGAGACTATTCCTGAATAAATTACTGGATTTCTCTGGAATGCAAGGAAAAATCCTAAAGGGAATATAACTATTTTCTCTGAAATTAAGATTTCCAATAAGAGTGATTCTGTGCTAAAAATATCAAAGATTATTATGTTCGTTAAAAAATTTTAAAATATGTACATATGTAATATACATACTATCTATATAACATAATATATGCACATATATATGTGTGTACATACATATATATTAGATTAGGATTAACATACTAAAAAGCAAAACAAAATCCAGGCTACTTAACATACCTTAACAATTCCAGCAGCATTAAGCACCAAGACGTTCAGTGAACATAATACAGAGGATATTTATGTCCCATTTTATTTGATGTCACCTCATCCTGTTTACATTATTCTTTGATGTATTCATAGGATATATATTGCCTTCAAACATTCTTGTCAATAACATTTTCTAAAGAGAAGCCAGCGTTTTAGGAAATCACTATTGTACCTCGAGTTGCAGGAATGTTTTAATCTCTTATGACTGTTCGCCTCTGATCAGAAACTCCCATATCTTATGGAAGCAGACTCTGTGCAGATTCTTCTTTTATATTAAGATTTTATTTATTTATTTATTTGAGAGAGAGAGAGAGAGAGAGAGAGAGAATGAGCGGTGGGGGGACAAGGGGCAGAGGGAGAGAGAGAAGCAGACTCTCCGCTGAGCAGGGAGCCTGACTCAGCGCTCCATCCTAGGACCCCAGCATCAACACCCGGTCCGAAGGCCGCTGAACAGGGAGCCCTACTCAGGCAGGATCCCAGGACCCTGGGATCATGACCTGAGCCGAAGGCAGATGCTTAACCAGCTGAGCCACCCAGACGCCCCCTGTGCAGATTTTTCTTATGCCATTGTTCAGCTTGCACAATCCTCCAGCCATAAAAAGTTTGTTTTTTAGGGTAAGTGAATAAACATGTATTTCTGCTTAATTTACTCAGCAGTTCTACAAAAAGTCCAAACGTATCCCAGTTGCAGTTTTACAACCTTATCGATTTTTGTTCAATTTATAAAATTAGTATAAATAATTATAAACATATAATATAGCTTCAGAAATGATACATTTAGTATTTGTCAGTTGTTTACTATGCGAAAGGCACTGTGCTCTGTGCTGAGATGGGTGTCACAGAGGGGCATATACCATCCTCCCTGGGATCAAAGAGTCGTAGGAGAGAGAACATGTATGCAAATACGTGTAATAAAAACCCTGAATTGTAGGTATAGCTCCAGTGAAGTACGACCGAGGTTCAGAGAAGGGATCAGGAAATGCCCACTGCAGGAGGTGGCCTTTGTTTAGGGAATGGTAGCAGCACACTGAGGCTGATGTGGAGGTCGTTTGAAGGTGAATGGATGGCAGGCAGGCTAGAAATTTAGGTTGGTATCCGAATATGAAAAATCTGGGATACCACAATAAGGAATTTGGCACTTCAAGAAATGAGATGCCTTGCAGGAGGGGAGATACTCAACCCCTTCTGCTGCCATTGGCCACGGTCTTCCTTGTTCACTGGAGACTTACACTTACAGCTGCCTTCTCCATTCCAAGCCCTGTCACTGTCATCCTTGGTGATTTCAAGTGTCCACAATGGACGACCTTTCCAATACCCCGGTCTCTCTATTTCTTAATCTTTGTCCAATCTCCACTTCGGCTACCCACTGGCATGTCAACACTTTGGACTCTGCCATTACCCAAAAACGGTTTCCTCTTTGAAATCTTAAATTCAGATTTCCCATTCTAACAATGGCCGCTCATTTTTCCAGTTCTTTTATTCTGTTGCTCTCATTACACCTCTACTTTGGCAGCAACAAATCCTCCGTCAGTCCTCTCTCATTACTTCCACTTCAATGTAGCTTTGATCCTATCATCCATAACTTTTATATTCTTTTAGTATCCTCAGTTACTTGCACTGTAATTTTTTATTCACACCTCTTGGCAAAAATTCGACTTTTAAGTCAATCTATCTATCTGCTCTCTCTAGATCTATACAAAGGCTGATGAAAAAAAATCTCTCCAAAATACAAAATTACATGACACCTTCCTAATTTTCAGTCTCAACTGGGGCTTCCACACTATTCAACAGACCTGTATTTCACTGATCCGCTGCTTTTCTCATTTCTGTTCCAACCTTGTGCTCTCATTTTCAGAATATGACCTCAACTTCTGCTTTACAACACAGAAAAACTAGAAGCCATCTCAAAGAAATTTTCTCAACTTCCTTGTATGCCAACTATAAACTCACCAGCCTCCATAGCCACTACATAGCTGGTACCTGAAGCCATAGGAAAGATTGACATAGTTCAATAGATAGTGCGTATATAGAACATTGATTTTCAGTATTTAGAGTCTATCTGGATCACCTAGGATGCTGAATTAAAATGTAGAATCGTGGGTGCTGTGAGGTTCTGAGACAAAAGGGGCAATGACATTTACATTTTTACTGAGTGCTTTAGGTGGTGATGACGCATGACCCACATGTGTTCCCAGAACCAGACTTTGGAAAAATAATGATGTAGAGTGAGAATAGAAGAGGGCTAAGAGCAGAACCTTGGGGCATACCACCACTTAAAGAGGAATCCATATGGGTGATCAAGAAGGGGAGGGGAGGGGGGAGACCCGGGAAAACATTATACCACAATAAAAGGGGGGAGAAGAGGGAATATCAAGTGGGCAGGTGAGATCAATAATACCAACTATCCCAGAGATGTCAACAAATAAAACCAAATAGGTCTATTGGATTTATACTTAAGAAAGTGGGGGAGATAGCTGGGGGAGATTTCACTATGAGGGAAATGGTAGACCGCAGTGGCTTATGGATGGACTGGGAGATAAGGTTCAATAGACTTTTCAAGAAATGTAACTACAAAGGTGGAAACATTAGGGCAGAAGTTGGAAGAGATGATATTCTAGACTGAAGACTCTTGGAGGGTAGAGGCTGCATATTTGCTTTTATCCTTAGGACCCAGTCCAGTCCCACTAAATGTTTGTTGAATGAAATAATTCCTCCAATTGTATGTGCTTATGTGTTTCTCTCCACAGTAACAGTTTGATTTAAATAGTTCTCAAAGACTCCTAGTAGCAAAGTCTGAGGAGGCAATTGGTGGGTGCTCCCTAACTGCTTAGGCTTACTAGAGGTCGGGGAAGGAAGAAGAAGGAAGGTGTTTTGTTTTCAACAACTGAGAGGCTAACTGGTCGAGCCCCGACTGCTTTTTTTGTTGTTGTTCAATTAATAATTGAGTCAGAAACTATGTGAGAGTTGAAAGAAATGAGTCTAGAAATGTGGCTGGGGCCAGATCATATAGGGTTTTGAATTCCAGGTAAGAAATTTGTTATGCCAGGCAATTAAAAGTTTTTGAGTAGCGAAATGACAACATTCGTAGGTATTTAAGTGGATGTTTCTGACTTAATTATTTTAAAGCCTACCTGCCTGATAGGAAGTATACCTCTCTCTTTTGACTCATGGTATCTCTAGCCATTTGCTGAGATGCAGGGGAACGGACTGGTTAGTAGTCTTGTAATAAATTTGTATAGTGACAGGTGGTGACTAGACTTATGGAGGTGAGCATTTCATAAGGGTATACACATATTGAGCCGATATGTTATACACGTGAAACTGACATTGTCAATTATAATTCAATTAAAAAAACCCAGAAGCTTTCAAATCTGCTTACTCGTGGTGTGTCTTAGCTGTGTCTTGATTTTCTCATCTGTAAAGGCAGGTCGTGAGGATTTGGGGAGCTAATGTTAGCAAAGCATTTGACACAGGTTAAGCACAAAATACGTGTTGGCCATTATTACTGTTATTATGGAGAATTATGGGGAAGTCTTACTGGTGTTCTCTCTCTCCGACCAAAAACAAAGATTTTCTTTTCTTGGAGCTTTACACCTTTGGAGATGGCAATAGTCAGATCCTTTTCACTGTTACATTAAATGCTTTATGGAAATAGAAACCCAGGCAGCGTTGGCCACTGTTACTGTCCCTATCTCTGCAGACACAGACGTGCCCAAACTAAGAAAGTTCTAATGCCATCTTGAGTAATTTTGTTGATTGTTGAATAAAAAAAAAATACTCCCCTGCAGATGGTCTGTGCACTCCGCAGCTTGAGATTGCAAGGTAAGAATCCCTAGTGCCTTGCTTCCGTATTAGCGACAGAAAAGGAGGCTGGATCTATCTTTGCATTCAGTAGGACTTTAAAGAATCTGCTAGTTATCCATTGCCTGTCACCAAATTTTATGTAATTTTTCAAAGGATTGAGCTATAAAATGCCTTTTGGGGGCACACAGCACTTAAAGTGAGCATCTTGTTAATGATTTGTTTAGCTGATTGCCTTTAGCTAAGATGACATTACCCATCAGGCTTTGTTTCAAGCCCTTGGACATCAAATGGGAATTTTTCAGCAATTAGAATAGTAGCACCTCTTGCTTTTGAGATCCCTGAAGCAACAAATTGATGTTTAAACTATTTATAATTCAGTAGTGGCTGAGAGGACAATTTGCTGTGTATTTCTTGTAACACAACTACAGCAAGTTTTTTCTTTAGAAATTCTTCAGTTGTGTTAGGGTGGCTCCAACCATTTCTATTCCTGGTGTGGACTCTAAATCCTCAAATAGTACTTAATGAAAGAATTGATAGAGGTCTTTTATTGTAAATCCATTTTCAGTACCAAAATATTAGAAACTGGATTTTATGATGTGACTCATAAAAACAAACAAAACAAAACCTCCTAACAGTGAGGGAATGGGGAAATCTCAGACTAAGGTCTTTTCTCTGGGATGACTTTTCTAACACATGGACCATTAGTTTCAAGAACCGATACAGAAACCAGAACATAGGAATTAGAGCAACTTCCCATCACTTTTGTACTTATTAGGCTGTGTTTTTCTCCTTTGCTTCTCCTTTTCCCCATTCTCAAAAATTCCTTGGGTATGGACTTAGCCAGGACAGCTCTCTAATTTGTGTGGCCCAGTGCAAAATGAAAACGTGAGCTCACTTGTTCAAAAATTATTAAGAATTTCAAGATGGCGGGGCGCCTGGGTGGCTCAGTCGTTAAGCGTCTGCCTTCGGCTCAGGTCATGATCTCAGGGTCCTGGGATGGAGCCCCACATCGGGCTCCCTGCTCAGTAGGGAGTCTGCTTCTCCCTCTCACTCCCCCTCTGTGCTCTCAATCTCTCTCTCTCTCTCTCAAATAAATAAAATCTTTTTAATTTCAAGATGGCAACAGGCAAACATTAAACCAAGTGCATGGCTCTCCCAAGTGTGAAGCCCTGTGTGACTGCACAAATCACACACCCATAAGGCCAGTCCTGTTCCCAGCTTTATAGAATCCCAGATGGGAACCTTTGCGGGTAAAATATCACCTTTGTCTTGAGTCAGTGGTACAATGGTCTTCAAAATTTTACAATGTCTAGGACTTTTGTCACCTCTTTCATTTCCTGTCTTTTTCTTAATATCTTTCATGCTGTATCTTGAAATAGAGCAATGTGCTTATTTTGGTATTGTAAGAATCCTCCATGCTTTACTTCCTTTCAGATTTTGTCTTTGATCCTTGCTAAAATATCCCTTGGGTGTGCATTGAACATTGATGATAAAACACCCGCTCAGTGTTTACTCTCATTGGGACTGGTCTTCCCCCGAGTTGCAAGGTTTGTGCTGATCAATTTGATATTAGAGTGCATATATGTTTTTTCTGTTTGTTTTTATAATCAAGAAATATGCACAACTCTTCCTTTGTTTACGATTGTGGGGTTTTAAATTTGAATCTTAGAGCTACTTCTCTCACTTTTAACCTAGGAACTTCCTTTTTTTTTTTTTTTAAAGATTTTGCTTTTAAGTAATCTCTACATCCAACGTGGGGCTCGAACTCACAACCCCAAGATCAAGAGTCACACTACTGACTGAGCCATCCAGGCACCCCAGTTAGGAACTTCCTTTTGATACTAATCCTATCTCCATACCTAGCTTGATTTGCTCTCATTGTTACAGCCCAAAGCTTTGAGTTGATTTTCATCAATTATTTAATTGCTGGATTGAGGATCTGCTCAACTTTTCATATAACAGATTGGCTTAGCTGAGTATCTTTTTAAGGTTGTGTTCATTATCTCGTGAGGAGCTCTTGAAATTTGCAGGTTTGTCCACATTGGTATATTCATTTGGAGAAGACTCTGACTGCATTGCTTATCAAGAAAATAGGAGTGTTCTTCATTTCCCTACTAACGTGTTTTCCTCATGGACTTTTTATTTTTTACACATTTGTTTTAGAACTTTATTTACTACTTTTCTATTCCATTGTTATCTTCACACACACTACCTTATCATGTGTCTCAAGGTCCCTGAAACTTTTCTTTTTTATTAAGTCTCATTTATAGAAGTGCCTAGTACAAAGCTACACCTATAGAGAGTCATCTGGGAAGATTTCTCTTAAGGTATCCTCAAATTATGCAGTGATGCTCTCAAGACAGTCCTTTTGTGGGGACACTACTTATGAGAAGATGGGGTTTCTTGTTCTTCTTGGATTTCATAGCAAAGAACCCAGACTCCACCTTTGCTTCAAGTCTGAGACCAGACTCTGTAGGTAGTTAAGAATTCGTCATGCCTCTGAAGTAAAATCTTACTCACTGGTTTTTCTGAGACGAACTCCATCACTTTCACTTCCCAGCACCACATTTCTTCCTACCAACAGAAGAAACTCACTCGTAGTAGAGGTAGTAGAGCTTGGGCTGCTGGTCACAAGGGTGGAATACAAAGCCCAGCAGAAGTGGTGAGGTCTACAAATAAATCAGCCAGGGATTGGAGCTCCCTGTAAATGTTATGTGGCCCTAATTGATTGCTTACCAAACTCTTACAGTACACTTGAGGTTGTTTGCTCCCTTGCTGGCTGTCAGTTCAGCTCAGGTTCTGCAAGGTTCACCATACTTTTGGGAAGCAAGTGGGTCACAGCACATCGTAGAGCGAGTCTGATGTTCCTCTAAGGCTGAATATATATTTGGCAGAAGCCATGTATTGGTGTCATCTAATAGCAAAGAAGCAAGGGCTCCAAGTTGCCCTTTGAAGATGGTTCACCCCCCACACCTTCTTGTTTTCCCTGCCTGCTAAGCTCAGGGCTTGGGGTGAATGTTCGGGTGAAGATTGATTACACAGGAATTCCATCCATCGAATTGATAGCAAGAGCAGTCACCGAAGGTCAGGGAATTTCAAATAGGTATGAAAGATTCTGGGAACTGTTTACTACTCTGATTTCAAGGCAAAGCTACTGGAAAATGTCTAATTCTTATGACACTAAGTGAGATGCAGCATTTATGGTTCTACCTAATGCAATTTGTGGGATAAGCTGTCTGAGAGGGCTCCCAAGCTTGGCTCAACAGCTGTTGCTGATCATCCAGTGAAGCAGAGATGTCTCCATGGTGATCTTCCTGTTTCAGCCAGAACAGGGATTCCCATAGGGTTTAATGGCCTGGTATAGTTCTAGCATCCTTAATAAATAAAATACCGTATCACATAAGGGAAAATGTGAAACCTCCTTTCAGAGAGAGGGTGACAGTAGTGATTTTTGTTATTTTATGTCAGTAGGAGGTAGATAGTGAGAAGAGATTCAAATTGGAGGTTATTAAAACACCTCTATTCTTTGAAGTGTCTCATTTTCTCCATTCTTCAATCATGTAAATGACCAATGAACAACCTTCCCGGGGGTATGCAATTGATTGCACATTACAGATGATGAGAAGGATGCTATGTTGAGGGAGACAAATAGTAAAATAAGCAAATTTTATGGAGAGACATTTTCTCATTTAATGTCCTGTTAGTTTGGGAACATTTAGGGGAGGGGGAAAAATGACAAACATGTGACAATTTAGAGAACATCTGTAGCTGGGTATGGGTGACTGTAGGCCAGGGATTTGATGATTTAAAACATAATGAGAAAGATATTAAATCTTTCTCTCCCTCCCTTTCTCATCTATTCTATGATCTATTTCCCAGATGAAGCAACCAAAGTGGTACTGGTTTTGAGAAAGAGAAAGAGAGAGACCCTAAATAAAAGGCATGGTCATTGGAAGCCTCTGCAAAAGGAACATGTCCCATGGGGGCAGAGGGGCAACCTACTGGTACATCTCGGTGACAGGTTGTCTAATTGCTATCTTGAAGAGTGCGGAGGCTTAGCTCCAGAGAAGGGAACAAGAGACACTGCATTGGGGTAGTAACAGGACAAGTCAAAGATGGCAGTGGAGAGCAATGGGCAGCGGGCACGGAAGAGGGAGCCCAGACTGATGGAGTGCTAGAAGCCCCAGAAATGCAGTAGAACCGCAGTGAAATAAAATAGTCACATCCATGGCCAATAAAGAAGAGGACAGAGGCTCCTTGGAAGGGCATTAGACCCCAAGACAACAAAAGAATGTTGATGATGTCCATGAGCCATTCTAGTCAGGGCCTGTGGATCAAACAGAAGCAGTGCTTCCCCACCCTGGAGTTTTCGAGTTTTCGATTTAGCAGCCACGGATGGGAATCAGCAGTCCAGATTTTTTAAGGTCTTTAGGAGATTCTGACACTTGTCCAGGCTTGGCAACCACTGTTTCTAGAAGAAAGTAATTACTAAAATGACCTGAATTCTATCTAGGATATATTATCCTGCTGTTTTGAAAACAGAATTATATAATAGATAAAGAAGTTACAGATAATTCATATTTTATTATTTATTTTCAAAGATTTCATTTATTTATTTGAGAGAGAGAGAGAACGAGTGGTGGGGAGTGGCAGAGAGAGAGAGAGAGAGAGAGAGAGAGAGAGAAGCAGGCTCCCCGCTGAGCAGGAAGCCTGATGTGGGGCTCAATCCCAGGACCCGGAGATCATGACTTGAGCCGAAGGCAGATGCTTAACTGACTGAACCACCCAGGAGCCCCGAGGATTCATATTTTAAAATCTGTGTTACTTTAAAATAAATAAATAAATAAAACCTGTGCTATTTGAACATAAAGTCCCCTCTCTTTTCAAGACAAAGCATAACTTTAAGACCTTATAGTTTAACAGGTACCCACTGGGTCTATTCCTGTTTGGTGATAGAACACTCAAATATTCAGGGTTGTTTTTGCTTGCTTGTTTGTTTCTGTTGGCTGCTAGTGGTGGGATTGCGTGTGTGCGTGTGCATGTGTGTGTGTGTGTGTGTCTGTGTATGGGTTGTTTACTTAAGAGGGGAAAAAACCAGTTTTGAACAGTTAATCCTCTATCCCTTGAGTTCAGAAAGAATAGCAAACGTTGTATGTGTTTATATAAATGGATTAAGCTTCAGACGAAGAATACAAGTCAAAAACATTGACAGGCTCTACTCACAATATCTACCTAAGAGGTGGAAGCAGCCCAAATGCTCACCCTTGCATGAATGGATGAACAAAATGTGGCATATACAATGGAAGATTATACAGCCTGGAAAAGGAAGGCAATCCTGTCACATGCTATGATATGGATGAACTTTGAAAACCTTATGCGAAATAAAATTAGCCAGTCACAAAAAGACAACACTGTGTGATTCTACTTATATAAAGTATCTAACGTAGTCAAATTCATAGAAACCGAAAGTAGAATGGTGGCCGCCAGGGGTTGTGGGGCAGAGGAAAAGGGGAGTTAGAGTTTCAGATATGCAAGAGGAGGAAGTTCTGGAGATTTTTTACTCAACCATGTGAGTATACTTAACACTACGGAACTGTTCCCTTAAAAATGGTGAAGTTGATAAATATTATGTTATGCCCCCTTTTAAAACACAATTAAAACAAAACAAAACAAAACAAAACAAAACAAAACAAAACACTGGCAGTCTCTCACAACAAGCCAGCCCGGGCTTTCTTTCCAAGCATGTGATAATTTTGAACTCTGGCATACATTTGTTCTGAGCTTCCAATAAGTTGTTTTAAAATAGTCTTCAGACATCCTGTAAGTTATTACATGTACAAACTCCATTCAGTTTTTCCCTTGACGTCCACAGTTTTTCCATGGCTCCCCTTTCCAAATATTGAATGCACAATGGATTTATTTTTTTGCTTTTTCTATTCTGAATTTCATGGTGTCGTGATTGCTATGAAATAGGAAGTACCTGTGGGAAATGCAAATTTCCTGCTTTTCCCTACTCTAATCCCAGATCGGCCACTTCCAGCTCGTATGCAGCAAAATAATACTTCTGTATTCTTGGCACTTACATCTCCTAGGTAATCATGGAGCTCTCAGTCCCTCCCTGTTTCTCCCCTGTTGGTGCTTATTCAAACTCGTGTCCACTTCCATTTTCTTTGTAAGAAATCTCTGTAATCCATCTCTTATTTAATCATGCCATCGCGCTTTTCAGAACTCTCTCTCTGATGTGTTCTGTCGTTCTGAACCTGAAGATCCCTGAACAATTTATTTGGTATTTCAGGGGTGGGAGTGGCTCCTGTAAAATTATTCCGGAATGCATTTCTGAGTGAGAGAATATTGTTTCGCATAAGGAAATGTTGTGTGACCGTCTAGTCCAGAGGTCAGTGGCCTTTTAGAGTGTGAGCATAAGGAAAGTTGTCACTCTCCATAATAACACTTTGAATGTGGGCTATCTGTTAAATGAGAAAATGCCCAATGACAAAAAAAACAAAAAACAAAAAACACCTACTATAAATTCAGTAACTACTGTTGAATCAGTCACAACATGTAGATATATTTGAAGAAGGGGAGTATACATATGCGAGAGACGTATTGTTTATTCAATCTCCAGACAACAATTACTGGGCATAGAACTCCAGGCAATTTCCCTACCACCATCCCGCCCACCACCCTCCAAGAGCTCTGTGATCTGAACTTCCCAGAGCTGCGGCGTGGACTAATTCCAGGTACATTTCACTTGAGCAACTCCGGAGAGAGGCTTATGTAACTGAGCCTAAGCACCTCCAACCAAGGAGATCGCGCGGGCTTGCACTTCCCATTCCACAAGCTAATGGGGCAGCACTTCATAACTCCTCTGTTTTAGGTTCCCTGCCAGCCTCACACATTTGTGTCAGCCAAAGGTGACTTGTGGCAGTTCTTCATTTTTCCTGATCTGCGGCTACTCCCCAGCTAATCTATGCACTCAGGTCAGGGCATGGCCGAGGAGTCCCGCCCCCGTGTTGCAGAGGTAAACAGCAGGGAGCCAGTTACAGGGGTATGGATTTAGAGACACGCGGTCTCATGTCAAATGCTATTTATTATCACTTCACGTGTTAATCTTGGACAAGTTAGTTAAGCTCCCTGAATTTCTTTTTTTTTTAATTTTATGTATCTGATAGAGAGCGTGCACACAAGCAGGGGGAGTGGCAGAGGGACGGGGAGAAGCAGGCTCCCCGCTAAGCAGGGAGCCTGCCGAGATCACGACCCAAGCCTAAGGCAGACGCTAACCCAACTGAGCCACCCAGGTGTCCCAAACTCCCCGAATTCCTATAACCTTTTTGAGTAAATGGAGGCAAAAGCAGTTGACAGGCTACTGTGGGCTTAGCTAATTAAAATAATCGCTCTGGATCTATGTTTTCTAAAGGCTTCAAAGCTGAGGAATAGCTGCCCTCCTCTTTAAAATCATTAATAAAGCTATTAAAGAAATTGTGCTCAGTGCCGACCCCTTGGTGGATAGCTTATACCCAGGTTAGAACCAAAGTGTGTAGCTATTAACTATGCTTATAGTCTCTGAGGAACTTCAAGACTCAGAGTCATTTTCTTTATTCAAGTATTTTGATTTAAAAAGTACTGTATTATGATGTGTGTGTGTGTGTGTGTGTGTGAAGGAAAATGTAGCAAGTAGCACCAGATCATGAAGATAGCACTGGACAATGCTTATGGCCACATTATTTACAAGAGCCAAATTATGGAAGCAGCCCAAGTGTCCAGTATCCATTGAATGGATAAAGAAGACGTGGCATACACACACACACACACACACACACACACACACACACACACACACACACACAATGTTAGAATATTATTCCACCATTAAAAAGAATGAAATTTTGCCATTTGCAACTACATGGATGGAACTAGACTACAATAATGCTAAATAAGTCAGAGAAAAACAAATGCCATATGATTTCACTCATATATGTAATTTAAGAAACAAAACAAACGAGCAGAGGGGAAAAAAAAGAGAGAGAGAGACAAATCAAGAAACAGACTCTTAACTGTAGAGAACAAATTGATGGTTAGCAGAGCGGGATGTCGGGGGATGGGGGAAATAGGTGAAGGGGATTCAGAGCACACTTATCACGATGAACATTAAGTAAGGTGTAGAATTGTTAAATCACTATGTTGTACATCTGAAACTAATATAACACTGTGTGTTAACTATACCAGAATTAAAAGAAAAAAATTTAATAAAATAAAAAAACATAACACTGGACAGCAATCAGATGATATCTACTATTGGCTGATTTTATGATCTTAGATAACCCTCTTACCTTGTCTGGGCTTCAATTTCTTCAGCTATAAAATGAGGCGATGGAGGAGCTAGTCACAAAGGGCCCTTGTAGCTCTGCTTTCTCAGATTCTGTGTGTAGGTCCTCTTGCAGTCAGTTGAGATTAATGGCATGATTTTAGAAAACGTGTGTTAAAAATATAGTTTGTGGTAAAAACTATACAATCATATTAGGCAGTCACTCTCCAAACAGATATTTTAGACTGAGCATCTAGAAACTAATGATTTGTGAGATAATAAATACTGGAGGGGCGCCTGGGTGGCTCAGTTGGTTAAGCGTCTGACTCCTGGTTCCAGCTCGGGTCATGATCTCAGGGTCATGAAATCGAGCCCCATGTCGGGCTCTGCGTCGGGTGTGGAGCTTGCTTAAGATTCTCTACCTCTCCCTCTGCCCCTCCCCCTGATCAAACTCTCTCTCTCTCAAATAAATAAATCCTTTAAAAATGTGTTTAAAAATAAATACTGGAAATTTTTAAAAATCTGAGCCAAAACCCTGGTATATAACATCATTCTCCACCTAAAGGCACTAGGGAAACATGGAGAAATGGCTGATTCCAGCCAGGGCTAGGACAGGGAAGGGACAAGATGAGCCTGGGACATCTTGTCATGTCAGAAAGCAATGAATTGCTCAGAATATAACTGGGCTGGGGGAAACTGTCATAAAGACACACGCGCTAGCTTGGAGGAGCTCCCACCAGCCAAGGGACAATTTGAGCCTCAAGATAATTAAGTAATAATTATAAAATGTTGGGGGGAAAAGTGGAAAATTATGAGGCCGTATCCATAATAAAGAACTCGGGAGGAGGCAAAGCTCTTGCCTACGTTGGAATGCTGAATGCTGACTGCTAAATGTGGAGGAGGCACTGGAATTGAAAAGTCCTCACAATTAAGATTGGATAAAATGAAAATCAATGGATGTTAAATCTAGGTGGAAATTTTGGCAAGGAGCAGGATATTTGCATGGAATTAAAGTGTCCCCCTAGAGGCTGCTTATTAGCTGCAGGGGGAGAATCATAATTATGTAGTGGAGAAATTGGACAACTATTTGGCCAGGGGATCAATATTAACATCACTAATGATGGACAGATCATTGTGTACTTTTCATATGATGCCCCAAGAAGATCACAATGCCTATGTAGTATTCCAGCCTAGAATGCATCATGGGTCAGACAAACCCCCCCAAAAAAGGAACACTGAACACGTCAATGTCCTAAAAAAATGAAGAAAGCTTGTGGAATGTTCCAGATTAAAGGAGGCTAAAGAAACAGCACAACTAAATGCAATACCTGATCTTAGACTAAAGTCTGTACTAGAGGGAAGGAAATGTTATAAGGATGTTGTTAGAGAAACTGGAAAAAGTGCAATGTGGGTATATGGATGGTAGATTGGATAAAAATAGTATATCTACTATATCAATGTAAATTTACGAAGTTGATAACTCCCGATAGAAGCATACACTGAAGTATTTGGGGTTAAAGGAACATGACGTATGTAACTGACCTCCAAGTGGTTCAGGAAAAGAGGGGGCAGGGTGGAGAGAGAGAAGTAAATGATAAAGTAAACGAGGTAAAATGTTGACAAGAGGTGAAGCCAGGTAAAGGTTGTTATACACATACACTTTACACTATATTTTGCAACATTTCTGTATATCTAAAATTATTGCCAAATAATAAGGTAAAAAAAAACTTTACATAGTCAAAGATTTCTTGGATACAATCCCCGAAACCTGATCCATAAAGATATTGGGAAATTGGACTTCACCAAACATAAAAACTTCTGCTTTGGAAAGACACTGTAAAGAGAACGAAAGGACCAGCCATAGACTAGGAGAAAATCTTTGCAAACCATATGAAGGACTTTGAGCCAAATAAAAGACTCACATCCAGAATCCAGAAAGATTTGCAAGGTAATAAATGTTGAAAATGTTTAAAAAGCTGAGCCTCGATCTTGTTCTCTAACACTTAAAGGAATGAAGGTAAGGCAGGAATGGCAGAAAATACAGAACGATGGAGATATGGGCGAAGAAATTCTCAGAACGAAATAATGAAACCAAAACCCCAATAAAAATGGCAAAAATGCTTGAGCAGATACTTCACCAAAGAACATATACACATAGCAAATAAGTACATGAAAAGATGACCAATCCCGTTGGTCGTTAGGGAAATGCAAATGAAAATCATAATAAGACACCATATCAAGGGGAGCCTGGGTGCCTCAGTCGGTTAAGTGTCTGCCTTTGGCTCAGGTCATGATCCCGGGGTCCTGGGATCGAGCCCCCCATCGGGCTCCCTGCTCCGCGGGGAGCCTGCTCTCTCTCTCCCCCTGCTTGTGCACGCTGTCTCTCAAACAAATAAATACATCTTAAAAAAAAAAAAAAAAGACACCATATCAACTGTTGGTGAGGATGTGGAAGAACTAGACCTCTTACATACATTGGCGGGAATTGAAAATGGTCTAACCACTTTGGAAAATGTCTTGACATTAAAAGTCAAACCTGAACTTATCATAGGATCCAGTCCCTCTACTCCTAGGTATTTCCCCAAGAGAAGCGAAAGCGTATTTCCACATAAAGACTTGCATGGGAACGTTCATAGCGGCTTTATTTATAGAGCCAAGACCGGGAAACTACTCACATGTCCACGATCGGCTTAAGGGATGAACAGAGTGTGGTAGCGAAACACTCAGCGGTGAAAAGTAATGAAGTGGGGATAGAGGCACCAAGTTAGATCATTTCAAAATAATTATGTGGAGTGAGAGAAGCCAGACGAATGCGAGTTCAGACTGCATGATTCCATTTATATAAAATTCTCGAAAATGCAAACTAATCATCGGAGACAGAAAGCAGAAGAGTAATTGCCTGGAGCAGGAGGAGAGGGGGAGGGTGGGAGGGAGGCGTTCAAAAGGTGCTTGGAGAAACTTGGGAAGGTGGCTAATAGGGAATATTAGCTCGATTGTGTTGATGGTTTCATGAGTGTAGGCATGTGCCAAAACTCATCAGAACGCATGCTTTAATTACGAACGGTTTATTGTGTGTCAGTTGTGTCTCAATAAAGTTGTCTGGAAAAGGGGCTGGCAGCATGGCTGGTCCCCAGGCTGCGTTCACTACAGGCAGGTTCTCCTCTCTTTCTTCTAGGAAGCCCTGCCCCCTGCTCACTGTAGTTCCTGGTGCCAAATAACATCAGTTTTTGTTATAGTAGGTTTTTTCCCCAAAAGTTTAAAGACAAAAATTAAAACAACAAAACACATACACAAAAGCCGAGCATCAGTCAATTCTGTACACAAAGGGGAGTGACAATTGACCACTTTTTTTAGACTTTAAGGTAGGTAGATTGATAAGAGAGAGATGCCTTCTCCTTCCTCCTTCTTCCGACAACTAGGCTTTGCAAAGATTTAATAGGAACAATGGTCACAACCTTGGGATAAGAGCTTCTGGGGCGATTAAAGAGCAAAAGCAAACACAAACACAAACCACTCAGATTCCGTCTCAAAGCACCAGCAACTCAAAAACTCCTGGGAATATAGGCAGCGACGTGTCTAGTAACAACAACCACGCATCGAAAAGGAGCTGTTTCTTATTTCTTCTTCACACAGACGGAGATTCAAGGAGGCAGCAAGTTATCTCTCCTTCTTTAGGGAATGTATTCTCACATGCTCATTTGAAATCCCATTCTCAGGTGAAGAATGGGATTGGGCAAGATGGGTTTGAGGTAGGAGATCAGAGAGGGGTTCCCCTTCAAGTCTTGACTTGAAATGAAAATAATGTCCTTGCTCCCAGACTTGGAAATTTGCTTTAAAACCCGGGCATTTATGATTTATTAGGTTTTAGGCTCAATAAAATATTTGCTCTCTGCAAATATTGACTCTCTTCTGAGTAGGAACTGACATTTGTACTGAGGAAGAGTTCCTGTCTGCACAGGTTCATCAGATACCACTGAGCAGATCCGAAGATGGATTACTGTCAACATTTCTTCTAACGCCTTAGATGGGTCCCCGAAGTTGTCATAGTAATGTGTTTTGTTAATGAGCAGCAGAAGAAAGGCAAAGGACTGAAAGATAAATGAATGAGCAAAAATTGTAAGGCAAATATTAAATCTAAGCTTTAACTTAATTCCATCCAACCAGTGGGTCAGGTACCCGTGAGCAGAATGATGTAGGCCTGTTGTGCAGATATTCTCTAGAAAATATGGTTTAAAACATTTTGGTGTGTTCAAGTAATCCTTTTAAAGATTTTATCTATTTATTTGACAAAGAGAGAGAGAGAGAGCATGAGCAGGGGGAGAAAGAGAGGGAGAAGGAGAAGCAGGCTCCCCGCTGAGCAGGGAGCCCAATTTGGGACTCGATTCCAGCACCCTGAGATCATGACCCCAGCCGAAGGCAGACGCTTAACCGACTGAGCCACCTAGGCGCCCTGGTTTGTTCAAGTAATTTAAAAGGCCTGAAAAACAAAATTAAAAGGATAAGCTCTTTTACAGCTTATATGATTTCTCATAACAGAGACAAGTTTTAAAATGTTCATGTAGTACAGATCAGTAAACCAGGCCTTTCTCTCAAAATTCCTGTAACTCTTTGGATATTGAGTGGAATTAAGAGGGAATATTATGACAGCATGAAATCAGAGGGCCCGAAAGGAGTACACAGTAGATCCATGGAAAGACTAGAGTAAGGCACTTTAAGGAATGGCACCCTAAGTAAGACAAAGTAGGCATTTACCAGATGTGGATATTCCTAAAGCAGGCAAGGTGTTTTCTCCAGGTGAATAGGAACACTTAGAGTTGGGATTAACCGTGGTAGGGCTCTGAGGCTATCCTGAGTGTAAGACCAAGGTGAGTCTAAGGAGGCTGTTGCTTAGCCAGGGAAGGGAACCCAGGGTGGGATTAATGCAGTATTTGGGACTAAAGAAAAACTCTACTATTTACCTATGGATTTTGTATCTTAAAATTCAGGTTCCTATTTTTATATTTATCTTCTGAAGGTAACAGCCACATCGTTAGTTTTTGGTCAATGGTTTTAGAGAAACAAAGAAAAGAAAAGGAGCAACATTTGATTACATTGCATCTTTTTAATTTGCTTCTCAATTCTCTCAAGCCTATAGGCTCCACTGACAAGTGGCACTAACAGGACAGTGACCTAAATAACAAATGGGGTACCAAGGAGACGCTAACCTGGCTCTAGAGTGTTGAGTGTTCCGTACGTGTCGCCCAATTCAGCGAGGTCTTACCAGAATGAAGATTTGCAATTCATGGAATCCAGACTTGAAAAATGCCTACTTAATCTTCAATGTAATTACCCGGTGTTTTAGTTCATCGCTGTATCATGTTTCTCCACGAGTGTCTATCTAGAAAAGAAAACAAACAAAAAAAGCAAATAAAGACATACAAATAGAAAAAAAAAAAAAGGAGGCTAAGAAGTTAACCAGGCAATTTCTTTTGGCCATAACAACAAGGCGTTGGAAGCCTGGCTAGGAAATTTAAAACACCTCTGAGATTCCAAAAAAAAAAAAAACAAAAACAAAAAAAACAAAACAAAACAAAACCAGCGCAACACATTCTTTTTCACACACGCAAAGCCTTTCAGATCCTGTGACAAAATAAAGCCTTCTTTTTAAAAATTTTTTTAAAAAGATTTTATTTATTTATTTGAGAGAAAGAGCACCAGCAGGGGGAGTGGGAGAGGGAGAAGCAGGCTTCCCGCTGAGCAGGGAGCCCGATGCGGGGCTCGATCCCAGGACCCCGGGACCATGACCTGAGCAGAAGGCAGCCGCTTAAACCACTGAGCCACCCAGGCGCCCCAATACAGCCTTCGTTTTAAACTCAATTTTGAAATTTGAAAATAAAGGCGGAAATGTGATGTCATAATGCAGAAAAGAGAGTTTAAGTTTAGTAGATTTTTCTTTTTTTTTTACCTGCTAAACGGCTCATCCACTTTTCAAAGGCCAGAGTCCACACCAAGACCCTCAGAGAATCCTTCCACCATTGGCCCCCGCGGTCTCCATCCCCATCTTTTTACCTCATGCCTTTGTTACCGTGCAAATATCCATCTCTTTGTGTTTCTCCCCCAATCCCTGTTCTAGTGTCACCTTCTCTGTTCCCTCCTTTGCCCGCCTTCCGTTCATTGGCTATCACACAGAACAAGGTTGAGGAAAAAAAGGTCATATGCAACCTTTTCATTTAAAAACCAGATGAATAGAAAATTCTACATGTGGTCCTCTTGGGGAAGAAAAAGATCGCTTTTTATTTAGGCGACTTTGAATTTTTTTTTTTTTTTCTCCTGTGGGTCAAGGGTTGGAAGAAAAAGCTCTCCGCCCTTGATTTATGGAGGCAGTGCTGGGCCCTGACAAGGAGAGCAGGATGAGGAAGCAGCAGGAGTCCAGGAAAACTTCTGTTCCATTCCCCGTTGCGAAGGCTGTTTCTTTATTAAACTCCTGCCTTCAACACACTTCCGGCACCGTGAAGAAACCTGTCCTTGGAATCGTGATGCCGCTGTTGCTAGGGAGAGCACTCACTGCTGTCTTGGTGGGAGGGCTTGGGCCCCTCGTGACTGCAGCGCGCTTTGGAGATGGAGCAAGACGGAGCCTTTACATGTCAAAAAAAAAAAAAAAAAACAAAGAAAAGACAAGCCAGCGAGCCTGGTGGGACTGGCTGTGGGATTTCCTATCCAGCAGCATCTGGGAGAGTTGCTAACCCTCCTGTTGTTTTCCTGGTCTCTCCACCTAATCCTCTGGCTTCCCCACATCCTGTTGCCGTGTTGCCAACAATTCTACAGGCCCCGGGACACTGACCTTGACTGAAACGCCGTCCTCCTTGTGCTTGTTTGGGCTTTGAAGGCAATGAATGTCACATGGGCCTTTGCGATCAGGAGACGCCCGGTGGATGCTGGACATGTGAAAAGCCAACATTCCGTATCTATGCGGTTCTTTCTACAGGTGCCTGCGCTCATACTCCCCTGGCACCCCGGCTTCCTCGCTCTCATAAGGCTTATCCTAGAGGCTGACTCACTACTTGAACTGAGTGTTCTTAGATTTAGCTTATACTTGCTCCACTTAGAATTCTAACCAGCGCCCCACACTGCCCTTTTAACACTTCGTCATCATACGCGGTGAACAAAAGAAAGAGCATTAGTTCAATGGAAACCTAAGGCTTTGATAATCAGAGAGTCTCCAGGTTACACGAGACCTGGTGTTGGTTGCCGGGCAAGGTTTCTGAAGAGACCTCAGAGCAACAGCCATAGGGCAGCCGATGGCCTGTGTGAAATGGCCATGGGGTGAAAGATGCCTTGTTTGTTTCTCCTGGCTTCTTCATCCTCAACTCTGATTTTTGGGAGGTATCCCCTCAGTTTGTACCGTGGCCTCTCCCGGCGACCTCTGGATATGGACCCTGGGTTGCTTTCCAACCCATCCTCCTAGACCACGGACTGCGCCTGAAGCCTGCTCATCCCTTGCTGGTACAGAGCCCTCTGCTCCGGATTTTGAGGCTGCCTGAGGGGCCCCCGGGGTCTCAGGTGGGTACCACCATTTAAAATGCATGCATCCTAGACCCCACCTGTAATCTCGTAGGTCTGGGTGGAGCTCAGAAATTGGCATTTTAACTCCTCCTTCAGGTGATCCCGATAGAGTTAGATCTCACTTTGAGAAACCACAGTCGGCTGACACTGCGCTCGCATTTCTCCCCTCTCCCTCAGTCTTCCCTCTGACCTTTCCTTTTTGTATCCACTCTAGAAATAAGGAGTCCTCAAAAATATAGCTTATAATCTCGAGGGTGGGCCTGGAAGTCTGCCTTTGAAGACTACCCCTCAGGTAATTCTGATGCATGTTTTCTAACAGACCACATCTTTACAAAGATTGCATTAAAATGTCTTAAGCAGGGAAAGGGTGGGATTATATTTGGATTTTGAAAAACCACCCTGGTAGCAGTGTGGGGAGCACAAGGCAGAGCCGAAGTCTGAGCTTTGTCGCCTCTGCCTCTGTTACTCCTCTCTTTCACTGCCTTTTCCCTTCCCTCCCCTTCCTAGAGGAATGAATTCTGAGAGGCTCTGCCCGCAGCCTTTCTCTTGTCTGAGGATGAGGTAGCCAACTTCATGACTTCCAATATTAGTGGCATAAGGATGGTTCCAAAATCTCGACAGCTATCCTTTTTGCCATGCTAGAGGCCCTCATTTCTGGATGCCCTGCCAGGAACTCAGATGCAGAACATCCCCACATTAATTCAACATCTTTTCCCTGGAAGGCGCTCATCATCCTGTTGGCTCTCTCTGAATGCTCTTGCAGTTACCCCGAGTCCTTTCTTATCCCTTCCTGTCTCTTGTCCTTCACATTCAAATCTTCTCACTTCTACCTTCTCAAAATCCCCGGTTTTGATTCCTTTCTCTCTGCTTGCCATTTCCTAGTGCTAGTTCATTCCTGTGTTTCAGACACTTCCATGACTGTTGATTTTCTTCATCCGCTATATTTGGTAGATAAGCATTCAAGACCTTCCTTTATTTGGCCTCAATCTACTTTTCCGACTGCATCCTACTACTCTGCTTTAGGACTCTTTAATGACAATCCAATGGGATTACTCCTCCTTCTCCCACACAAACCTTGCCCCATCCCTAGGAGATGCTTTGGCTTATGCATTTCACCTGGATCATCCTTCCCTCCATTTCCAAGTCCTTTCACAACCAGCTCCATAGACACCCAACAAAAACTTTCCCAACCAGGGCACTTGATCCATTCCCATTCTCTGCTATTTAATGCATTCAACCATAAGTTGTCAGTAATTTACCCTACGTGGCTTATCCGCCGTGGAATACTTTGAGTTCCCTAAGGACAATACTTGGGTTTGATTTTTCTTTTCTTTTCTTTCTTTTTATTGTGGTAAGATATACATCCATGAAGCTTACCATGTTAACCATGTTTAAGCATACGATTCAGTGGCATTCAGTACATTCACACAGTTGTGTGACCACCGCCGCCACCACCATCCATCTCCAGAACTTTCATCAACCCAGACTGAAACTCTTAAACTCCTCCTTAAACACTAATTGCCCATTTCCTCTTCCCTCCAGCCCCTAGAAACCAACATTCTACTCTCTGTCTATGAATTTGACTATTCTAAGCACTCATACAAGTGGAAGTATACAGTAATTGTCTTTTGTGTCTGGTTTATTTCACTTACAATAATTTCTACAAGGTTTATCCATGTTGTAGCATGTGTCAGAATTTCATTTCTTTTTAAGGCTAAGTAATATCTGTGTGTGTGTATGTGTATAAAATACATATAATATATGTATATCTATATGATATATAGATATACATACCACATTTTGTTTATTCATTCATCTGTGAATGGGCTGTCTGAATTTTTAACTCCTATGCCCTCAGTACTTACACCAGTGCCTGTGCCCAATAGACGCTTGATGTTTGTAAATGAGATGACCAATCTTTGTTAAGTTTCTTCCCTTCTCTAGGCCTTAGTTTATCTATGAAATGAGGAATATGGATTACAATACCGTTAAGGGACACTCAGTCTCTAACATTTAGTCAAAACGTGTTTTGACTAGGAAGGCATTGGAACTCTAATCATTCTGGAGAGTACAATTAGGAGATACATTTTGGCCCCATATTTATTTAGATTAGAAGTTCATTTAAGGGGGATGCTTGGGTGGCTCAGTTGGTTAAGCATCCTGCCTCAGGATCTCAGGGTCTTGGGATCAAACCCCCATCAGGCTCCCTGCTCAGCGGTGTGTCCGCCTCTTCCTCTAGATCTGCCTCTCCCCCTGTTCATGCTCTCACTCTTTCTCTCAAATAAATAAATCTTTAAAAAAAAGAAATTCATTTAAGTAAAAAATGAATTAATGGAATGGTATAAAATAACTCATGGTATCAGTGGAGAACCAAGCTTTCAAAAAAAAAAAAAAAACCACTAAGAAGCTTCAGGGGTAGGAATCAGGAACTACTGGATAGTCTTGTCAAAATAAGCACACTGAAATAACTGAATTTCCACCATTTTCCCACCATTAGGCATTTCTTCTCAAGATTAATATTCTTGGGACAGTCCAATTGACTCAACTTGGGTTACACGCCAACCCGTTGGGCAGAGGACACCAGGATAGCAGATCACAGGGTAAGAGATAATTCTCCATAAGAATATCAAGACCCTAGGTAGCCAAAACTCAACAATACCTTTTAATCACAGGGACTGAAGAGCCTACTAAAGGAAAATAATTTAACCTGTGTCCACCTTCTGGGTGGTCTCAAAGACCAGAATGGTCCTAAGTGAGGCCATATTGCAGGGAGAAATAAAACAGATTCCCAGAGAGATCGTAGAATTAAAAAGTAAAGAATCTCTAATGATGAGCAGGTCCCCAAAAGGTGCCTGCTTTTCAAGAAGAGGGACCATTGAAGATACTGCCCTGACAGAATCTGTGTGCCCTAGGGGAGTGGAACTTTGCTGTGGGTAGCTTCTCTGATTGAACTTAATAATGGAGAGAATGTTCTCATGTTGCAAGAGTAGTGATAGGAATCTTTAGTGTCAGGCTGCCATATTGTATTTCAGCATTGCCCACATCGGGTGTAGTAGATCTCCATCCCACCAATATCTTGGGGGGGGGGTGAGGTAGTGATGACGGTGATTATAACAAACAAGACTAGCTTGTCATCAGCTGTCAGCACTCGTGGGGATTCTCAGAAGAATTTGAGGTATCTGTCAAAGACTATTGGATGGATGGTCAAGTAAGTGGGATCTGGGAGAGCTCGCAAGATTTTTGATACTAATGATACAATCTCAGGACAATCTAGTTGGTGAAATCTGGGGAAAATAGCCTATATTTCAGTGAATCTTTTGAATCTAGGAGGGTTACAGAGTCTGTTAACAGTAAAGATGTAGGGGCGCCTGGGTGGCTCAGTCAGTTAAGTGTTTGCCTTCGGCCCGGGTCATGATCTCAGGGTCCTGGGATGGAGCCCTGCATCGGGCTCCTTGCTCAGTGGGGAGCCTGCTTCTCCCTCTGCCTCTGCCAGTCACTCCCCCTGCTTGTGCTTGTTCTCTCTCTCTCTGTCAAATAAATAAAATAAAATAAAATAAAATAAAAAAACAGTAAAGATGTAGAGCAGAGTGAGAAAAGGAAACCGTTTTTAGTCCATTCTCCTTTTTTTAGGGTGATGGAACCAAAATATAGCTGATATGTAGGGTTCACACCTTTCTCACCCAGCCTGAGAAGGAGCTTGCCAATTTTTCTCAGATGAGTTTCTCTGTCTATGAGTTTCTCATAACTCAGATATGTCACATCCCTATCTGAGATTTTCCTTGTTTATTTATCTATTTGATTTATTGTTTATCTCCCCCTGCTAGAAGGTAAGCTCTAGAAGAACAGGAATTTTTGTTACTATTGTTCACTGCTTTATCCCCAACACCACGGACAGTATGTGGCACATGGTAAGCCCTTGATAAAAATTTGTTCCATGAGGGTATAAATGAATATAGTGCACTCTTTGAAAGTTTGAACAACATTCAGAAAAAATAATTTAAATATTTGATGGGTGGCCAAAATATGTCCCCCAAATTCAAAGTAGTGGGTTTTTGGGGGGGCAGGGATACAATGAATTCTACAAGTATTATTTTACACTCATCTGACATTTGTGTGGGGTTCTTCCTTTCTTTTTTCCTTTCTTTCTTTCTTTCTTTCTTTCTTTCTTTCTTTCTTTCTTTCTTTCTTTCTTTCTTTCTTTCTTTCTTTCTTTCTTCTTTTTTGTATCTCAGCAACTAATGCTTCATAAGAGTATCACATAATCTGGATTTCAGAGAATAGGTCTTCTGAAGCATGAATCACCCTAAGCCTGACAAACTTTAATTAAATTTGTGTGTCTCTTGTTTCCACAAGGGTATTTAATAGTTTTTTTAGAACATTAACAGGAATTAGCCTTGTATTAAATTTCCTCGTACCTTCTATAGCATCTTGTTATGCATAGAGAAATCAACAGTAAATAATTGTAGAATGAATGAAGGAAGGAATGAATTGAACCTACCCTAGCACCAAGTGAATTCAGATTATTGTGAACCCTACATATCAGCTATATTTTGGTTCCATCACCTAAAAAAAGGAGAATGGACTAAAAACGGTTTCCTTTTCTCACTCTGCTCTACATCTTTACTGTTTTTTATTTTATTTTATTTTATTTATTTGACAGAGAGAGAGAGAACAAGCACAAGCAGGGGGAGTGACTGGCAGAGGGAGAAGCAGGCTCCCCACTGAGCAAGGAGCCCGATGCAGGGCTCCATCCCAGGACCCTGAGATCATGACCCGGGCCGAAGGCAAACACTTAACTGACTGAGCCACCCAGGCGCCCCTACATCTTTACTGTTAACAGACTCTGTAACCCTCCTAGATTCAAAAGATTCACTGAAATATAGGCTATTTTCCCCAGATTTCACCAACTAGATTGTCCTGAGATTGTATCATTAGTATCAAAAATCTTGCGAGCTCTCCCAGATCCCACTTACTTGACCATCCATCCAATAGTCTTTGACAGATACCTCAAAATTGTTCTATTTTTAACTTTTTGAGGAACCTCCATACTGTTTTCCACAGTGGCTGCACCAGTTTGCATTCCCACCAACAGTCTGAGAAGATTGGAAGAACAAATATTGTTAAAATGTCCATACTACCCAAGGCAATCTACATCCCAACAGAGGGTTCCTTTTTCTCCACATCCTCATCAGCTCTTGTCCTTTCTTGTGTTTTTGATTTTAGCCATTCTGACAAGTGTGAGATGATATTTCATTGTTGTTTTGATTTGCATTTCCCTGATGATGAGTGATGTTGAGCATCTTTCCACTTGTCTGTTGGCTATCTGAATGTCTACTTTGAGAAATGTCTGTTCATGTCTTCTGCCCATTTTTAATGGGTTGTTTGTTTTTTGGTGTTGGGTTGTACAAGTTATTTATATATTTTGGCTACTAACCCGTCATCAGATATGTCATTTGCAAATTTCTTCTCCCATTCAGTAACTTGTCTTTTAGTTTTGTTGATTGTTTCCTTTTCTGTACAGAAACCTTTTATTTTGATGTAGTCCCAATAGTTTATTTTTGCTTCTGTTTCCCTGCCTTGGGAGACACATCTAGAAAAATATTGCTATGGCCGATGTCAGAGAAATTACTGCCTGTCTTTTCTTCTAGGATTTTTATGTTTTAGGTCTCACGTTTAGCTTGTTAATCCATTTTGAATTTCTTTTTGTGTATGGTGTAAGAAAGTGGTCCAGTTTCATTCTTTTGCCTGTAGCTGTCCAGTTTTCCCAGCGATATTTGTTGAAGAGACTGTCTTTTTCCCATTGCATATTCTTGCTTCCTTTGTCAAAGATTAATTGACCATATAATTGTGGGTTTGTTTCTGAGCTTTCTACCCTGTTCCATTGATGTGTGTGTGTATTTTTGTGCCAGTATCATACTGTTTTGATTACTACAGCTTTGTAGTATAACTTGAAATCTGGAATTGTATTATCTTCAGCTTTGTTTTTCTTTTTCAAGATTGTTTTGGCTATTCAGGGTCTTTTGTGGTTCCATACAAAGTTTGAGGATTATTTATTCTAGTTCTGTGAAAAATGCTGCTGGTATTTTGATAAGGATTGCATTAAATCTGTAGATTGTTTTGGGTAGTATGGACATTTTAACAGTATTTGTTCTTCCAATCTTCCAGGACTTTTTGAAGGCTGTGCTGGTTTCCAGGATACTTTATTGGGAGAAAGTAGTTTGTAAACACTATTGAATATTTTCCTTTTAGAATTAAAAAAATCACAGCTATTATCTTAGAACCCTTAGTGATTTCATTAAGTCACTGGACCAGGTACCTTAAAGAAAAAAAATAAAAAGATCACACCTGTCACTAATAACATCAGAATTCTTTTCTTTACATCAAGAAGAACATCTGGTGCGGAGGAAGATGATCTCAATAGGAAGACGTTTGATGTACATGGTGGCATTCTTATTTTTGGAAAAAAAAGAAAAAGAAATAATTGAATTGGAATGGAAAATCAAGTACCCGTTTTCCTAATGTTTTTTATTGAGAGCCAGGGACAGAGACATAGAAAAAGAGGGAGGGAATGGGGGGGAACTAAGAGCAAAAGTTGGTAACATGTATTATATGAAAAGGAAAATGATAAGAATAATAGTTTTCCAAAATTAGTGTTCATGAAGAAACTACCACATAATTACATTGTCGATCTGATCTCAGATGGGTTTTGGTACTGAGAGTGGTTTTAGACGAACAGAATATTAAGGATGAGTTTTCTGAATTGGTTCTGGGGTTTCTGGAATTCACTCTCTAATCTGATTTGATTTAAAGATGTTAATGACTCTATTTCCAGTAGCAGAACACAGTCCGTGGTGTTATCTGGAGAGAGAGATACGCCAAATATTACCACTGGATACTCCTTATCAACCACTTAGAAGAAGCACAGAGCTAGGTGACTGTGTATATAACACTTCTGAACAATTTTTGAGAACTGGAAAGTATAATAATGTTGGTTGGTTGCTCCTAATGTCCCTGGACAAAGTGGTGAAAGAAAAGGATGAACTCAGGGATTCGAATTTCCAGCTCAAGTGCCTTGTAAATGACCTCCAGTCTTCAGTGTGTGCCCTGAAGGAGCACCCTTCACCTCCCCTAGCTGCAGGGCTGGAATTGCTGACAATCAAATACAGAACTTCATTGCGCAACTGAATGACAGCACGAGTTGAACTCTCAGTCTCTTGGGGTGTCTACTGTTAAAGTGAGGGCGCGGATTGGGAAAGCATGGCCTCCTAAAAGTTGAGATGAGAATGTGTGGAAGGACCTTGATGATGCTGGAGCTATTGGGCCCCTAAGCTCTGGCGAGTCTTTTTTGCACCAGTGGGCTAGATCTCTGCCCGCCCCCCGCCCCAGCGGCAATGGCCTCCCCCTGCTCTACCTGAGGAAACCTCAATGGCATCCCCTGAGGCATTGTCCTGCCCCTCATGAACTGGGTGCTCACCAAGCCATACAGCTGATGGCACACAGCAGTACTCTGTCATCAAATAGAAGTTGTATATATGTGATTGGGCCTGAGTAGGCCCTTGAAGGTACAAGTAGGAATAAATAAATCTTTAAAAAAAGGGGGGGGCGCCTGGGTGGCTCAGTCGTTTAAGTGTCTGACTCTTGATTTTGGCTTAGGTCATGATCTCAGGTTCCTGAGACTGAGCCCCGTGTCAGGCTCCGTGATCAGTGGGGAGTCAGCTTCTCTCTCCCTCTGCTCCTCCCCCCATCCATGCTCTCTCTCTCTCTCTCTCTCTCTCACTTTAAAATAAATAAATAAATCTTTAAAAAAAAAGGCACAAGTAGGTTGTATGAAGAAGTGGACCCCACTCCTGCTATACTACTTTCCTTCTCCCAGCCTGCACCTATGGTCTCCTGGGGAGTTCTCTACGATCAGTTGCCAGAGGAAGAGAAGACTCAGGTCTGGTTTACAGATGGTTCTTTTTTTTTTTTTTAAGTTTTATTTATTTGTTTGTCAGAGAGAGACACAGTGAGAGAGGGAACACAAGCAGGGGGAGCAGCAGGCAGAGGGAGAAGCAGGTTCCTCACTGAGCAAGGAGCCTGATGTGGCACTCAATCCCAGAACCCTGGGATCATGACCTGAGCCGAAGGCAGACGCTTAACCTACTGAGCCACCCAGGCGCCCCTGGTTTACAGATGGTTCTGCATGATAGGCAGACACCACCAAAAAGCAGGCAGCTGTAGTACTACAGCCTCTCTCTGGGACATCCCTGAAGGACAGTATAAAGAGAAATCCTCCCAGTGGGCACAACTCTGAGCAGTGTACTTGTTTGTTCACTTTGCTTAGTAAGAGAAAAGGCCTGATGTGCAATTACATGCCTCTTCATGGCTGTATCCAATGGTTTGGTTGAATGGTCAAGAATTTGAAAGGAGCATGATTGGAAAATTGGCGACAAAGAAATATGGGGAAGAGGTATGTGGATATATGTCTCTGGATGAGCAAAACGTGAAGATACTGATGTCCCATGTCAATGCTCACCAAAGGCTGACTTCAGCAGAGGATTTGAAAAATCAAGTGGATACCAGTGAGCCTCTCTCCCCACCCATCCCTGTCATTATCCAATGAGCTCTTTAATAAAATGGCCATCATGGCTGGGACAGAGGTTAGGCATGGGCATAGCTGGCTTAAAGATGGAGGGTGGCCTCTGGAAGCTGAGAATGACTTCTGGCCAGCAGCCAGCAGGGAAATAAAGACCTAACTCCTTGTGAACACTTGGAAATGAATTCTGCCAACAACCTGAATGAGTCTGGAAATGGTTTCTTCCCAGAACCTCCGGAAAGGAGCACAGATTTGCTGGTGCTTTGGTTTAGGAGCAGGGAAATGAGTTCAGCCCATCAGGACTTTTGATTTACATGAGTGTGAGATAGTAGATAAGTGTGGCTTTAAGCTACTAATTTTGCGACAGTGTGTTAGACAGCAACAGAAAACTAACACAGGTTGGGAATCTGAAGGCTGACTCAGCCTCAGTTGGGTGGAGGATGGAGGAGACAGAGTTATTATAGGCCGATTGGGTAGCATGCACAGCCCTGGGAAGGAAGAAGGTTGGAAAGGTTAGGACTGAAAGCAAACCAAAGTGAGTGGATCATAGGGAGAGGCAGGTGACTGGGACATGAGGTCGGGGAGAGAGGCAGAAGCCAAATCATGGGGGGCTTTGTGGGCCATGGTAAAAATTTCAATCTGTTTTCTAAAACAGTGGTGATTCTCCAATTTTCAGCCTCACAACCCCTTTATGCTCTTAAAAATTATTGAGAACCCCCACCACCACCAGAGCTTTTGTTTTTATATCTACAAGTATTTATTTTTTTAGAATTGAAAGCTGGAAAATGTTTAAAAAATATTTACTTACGGGGTCACCTGGGTGGCTCAGTAGGTTAAGTGTCCGATTTCGGCTCAGGTCATGATCTCGGGGTCCTGGGATCGAGTCCCGCATTGGGACTCCCCACTCAGCAGGGAGTCTGCCTGTCTCTCTCCCTTCGCCCCTCCCCCCCGCTGGTGCTCTGTCTCTCTCTCTCAAATAAATGAATAAAAAATCCTTTAAAAAATATTTACTTACTAATTCATTTTATAACAACAGTAAATCCAGTACACGATAACATTTAACTTGCTGTATTTTCTAGAACAAAATAAGAATAGTGAGAACAGTGGCATTGTTTTACACTTTTCACACCTCTCTTTAATGTCTGGCCAAGTAGAAGAGAGCTGGTTTCTCTTCTCTCCTTCTGCATTCAGTGTTTTGTGCTCTGTTGTCTTGGCGGAAGTATATGAAGAAAACTCGCTTCACAAAGATACATAGTTGGAAAACGGAGACGTATTTTAATAGCCATCTCAGATCATTGTGGATATACTTCTTTGACATTACACCAGATCTCAGTTTCTAAAAAGTTAGCTGCGATGTGAAATCTGAAACCATGTCAACGAAATTTTTATACTTACTTAAAAAAATATGTCTACCTTGCACTTTGAATGGGTCATTGACCCACGCATGATTTGCAACACATTGCCTTGGTCATTTGAAAGATATTGGTTCAGTGATTTATGCAGAGCTTGCAAATGTTGACCTCATATAATATCAGAAAATCACATTCGTTGATATGGCTACCAATCTCATTGGAAAAGTCTTATGTATTGGAAATCTTTCATGCTCACAGTGGCAGATGTAAGTTTTCCAAAGTTCTAATTTCCACTTGAAAGCAGGAAGTTGTTATCATTGGCAAAAAAAAAAAAAAAAAGAAAAGAAAAAGACTGTCTTTTCCTTGAAGTGACAGGCTCATTTATTTCATTTTTGAAAGAATGTCTGCAATACCCAAGCCAGAATAACCATAGTGTTCTGCCAGTAACTCTTTGATGTACAAATGGTGTTCCATGGGCAGGAGTGGCTAGGTCAGCTCACGACTCAGTTACACAGGTGCTTTTCCTCAAGGCAACCATCATACTTGAGGATAGAACAGAAATGCATTTTGCATATTTTTCATTTTCTAACACTGAATATTAAAAAGACATGTACTCAGGGTCAATACTTAATAAGAGTAATAATATTTACTGATTTAGCAAAGGCACTCTTACGTGAAAATGGCTCTGTTTTTTAAACAGACGTGTGTGGTGCTACAATTCCTAGGTAGCATAGTTTGATGCTCCTGCCTTGATTTCCGCTTCTGTCGCTTTGGCACCTTCAGTGAAAATGTCAACAAGTGAAAAAGGCTAATATGCCTTAGTGTTACTATGAATATAGTTTTGACCTAGTCAGCCCCATGAAAGGGTCTCAGGGATGCCCAGGCCTCCAACAACAACACTTTGAGAATGCCTGTTTACAAAAAAAAAACAAAAAAACATTGTCTATTGTCTTTTAAGCAAGACAGAGATGTCATTAGAATCAACTATGACATAGAATTGACATCATTAGACTCGCCCAAGTTGACCCAAGCACCCAAGATTGTACAGTAGTAGGACATATACCATAAAGAGTACAATGGCATCGAGTTCTCAGAACCCTTGATTTCAACGGCATGTGTGCTTGCCAAACACCTTCTGTTATTTGTGTTTGGAAAAACAAAGGTGTAAAAAAGAAATGCAAGACTGAGTAGGGGTTTAAGACCGAAAAATAACCATAATGCTAGGTGAAGAAAGGCAAATTCTACTAAGAAAGGTACACAGTAATTTGCGTGTTC
Source organism: Eumetopias jubatus (assembly GCF_037043125.1). NCBI lineage: Eukaryota > Metazoa > Chordata > Mammalia > Carnivora > Otariidae > Eumetopias > Eumetopias jubatus. Next base: position 17,207,924 of record NW_028274817.1, on the reverse strand, counting down.
TGAAGAAGGAGAGAGAGCGATCATATCTAGCTAGGATTGCCAGGACAGGCATCATCAAGTAGCTGTCCCTTGAGATGAACCTCGAGATGTGTAGACCGGACACAGGTGGAGGAATGGGGTGTGGGGAGAGTCTAAGCTAAGGAAACATTATCAGCGAGGAGGGACTGTATGACAAGTACGGGGAATAACAGGAGGCTGGGGTCAGTAGAAAGGAAGCATGGGACAGAAGACTTGAAGGGGAATGAGGTCAGACTGTGGAGGCCCTTGAACTCTAGGCTAAGGCGTTGGCATTTAAGTTGGCTGTCAAAGAGACCCATCGTATTTTCTTGTTGTGTCTTGTTTTGTGTGGTAGACAGCAAGAGATGTGATTTCTGTACCATGCAAAGTATCTCAGGACTTGGCTGACATGCTTCATTACCAGGCAAGGGTACAGTGAAAGACTTGCAGATGTGGAGTGGTTTTGTAACTATCAGGAAGTCAAGGGGAGGGTAAGGATCTTTACTAGGGTTACTTAGAGTTATGTGTAAACTAAGACAGGTAGCAAGTTATTTAACGACTAGCTCCTTCGTTAAATGAATGAATCCTGCCAATGCCTGCTACCTCGTATTCTTTGAAGAGAACGTTCTGGATGGATTCTGATTTTCCCGGCTTCCCTGGAAGGTAGTTATAGTGAGAGTAAAGTCTTTGAAGTGAGACCTAGATTGGAATCCCAGCTCTGCTGTTCTGTGGCTATTAGAGATCTGAGAAGCTGCTTTAAACGTTCGAGTCTCCGTTATCTCATCTATGAACTGAGGATGATAGTAGTACCGACGCTATGTGCTGATTGTGAAGAGCAAATGTAATAATGCAGGAAAACATGCTTAGAATAGTGCCTGGCTCATAGCAAGCACTCAATAAATGTCAACCATTATCATTATCCCTGGTTGAAAGTTCTAGGTCTTATCAGACTGAAAAGCCCGTTGAAGTGCACTTTATTCATTGGTGAGATATTAATTGTGCACTCACCATGTGAAAAATCATGCACAGGTGGCTAAATGCAAATGATAAGATGTTGTTGTCTCCTAGAACTTTGTTTAAGATGAGGAAGAACGCTCCCAAGTATCTGAGCCGACTCTTCCCCTCCTGTGCGCCCAGACTTCTGAGTACGGTACACAGTTTCGTGGATACATCCATTTTCTTCCCATCGGAGAAGAGATTCTGCAAGTCTTTATGAAAGGCATAGTTTATATATGCATGTCATGGCTTGTGATGTAAAATATATTTCTTACTGGAAAACCATGAAGAGATTTTGAAAGCTACTGGAGTAAAGCACGAGCTTCCTGAAGACAAGGACAGTGTCCTTTTTTAGGGCTATAGCCCCAGGGTCTAGACCATTGCATCAATATATGTATGGACTCGATTAGTGTTTGTTGACTGTGAAAACAAAATAAAACAAAACAAGCATATTTTAAGAGATTATATCATAGCTACATGTCGAATCCTGAAGCAGAGGGCATGAGTTCAACAGACCTGGGTTATAAATTCCCGCCATCTTACTTCCTAGTTGATTTATTCTGGACAAGCGATGTAACCTAGCTGAACCCCAGGGCTTTTTTCACCTGTAAAATAGGAATAATACTACATACCTAATAGAGCTGTTGTGAAAGCTAAATAGGATAGAGCTGATTTGGCAGAGGAAACGGCTAAATGTGTCAGCTCATTCTGTCACCAACTGGATTCATGAATACTAAGAAATTAAGAAGCAAGGCAGTTTCCTGAGATTCATAAAATCTCTAGTTCAAATCCACTTTGCTTTCCATTTCCGCATAGTTAGGGACAGGTACATTTTGGCCTGATTTCGCTGGCAAATGGTGATAGTTCTCTGCAAACCCAGAGACACCCAGACTTTGCTAGAAACTTCACTGTCCCGTGTTTGGCCTCACAAAATAAGCAGTGTTCTCAATGTGTTGGCCAGGAGCAGATGTGAAAATAGCATCTGACTTAAATTCTACAGCCCAGAGTTCTTTCCAAGGGACTCTCGTTGAAGGTTACATATTCTGGAGTCACAAAACTGGTACTTTGATTTATCAGGAAGGATCTAATTAGAGCTTAATACATAAGTCTTCAATTTATAAAACTAATGATCTAATATTATTTGTAACCTCCTAGAATTGCTCTTTGCTTTGTGAGTTAATTATGGACATTTCATCATGCAGGATTGTGCAAGGCAGGAAGTACAATACGGAGAAGTTGAAAACGTGGAGACAGAGACATTCAATCTTGCTTGCTTAGCCCTGTTCGGTCCCGGGTCATTCCTCAAGCCTCCTACCCAGCACTCTTTTTCCAGAGAAAGTAAATAATCAAGTGAGTCAATCTTCTCCTTTTATTTTTGTTCATTTTAATAGAAACTATAGATTCTTCTATTAATGCATAGTTCATCTGCCAAAAAATTTTAATATCTTGAAATTAGGTCTAAAAAAATTTAAGTTTTTTTTTTGAAGCGTTGGTTTGGTTGATTTAATATCACGGTCAAGATTCTATCTAAAAATCACTTTATGGCTTTTCATAAGTCAGTTGGACATATGCCTGGTGCCATAGGGTGCAGCCTGTACTTTGTGCACTTTTAAAGCAAAAGGAGAGCCAAGCCTTTTGGGAATTTCCTTGGCTCACTTTGTGCAGGGCTGCCAAACTCTGTAACAATTAAACAACCATTGGTTCATTGATAGGAAGAGTTGTGTACTGCCCATGAAGTCACGTTTGGGCATGCTAGAACACGATCCCAATCTATGAGTGCTCGCTCCACCCCACATGCATGGCAAAACCTGCCCGCTTCTACCTGTAGGCAGTTTCTGCCAAGAAATACACTTTTGCAACTGTGTCAGTGAACTTAAAATATAGACTTTTAAAACTGAGAGAAATCTTAAACTCACATAAGCAACCTCTTCGTTTTGCAGATGAAAAACAGTGAGGCCCAAAGATGACGCTGAGTTGCCCAAGGACACAGAATGATCTAGAAAGAAGTAAAGCATCCTCCTAGCTCAGTGCTCATTCTTTTTTTTTTTTTAAAGGTTTTATTTATTTATTTTAGAGAGAGAGAAAGTGCGCAAGCAGGGGGAGGGAGAGGAACAAGCCGACTCTGAGCTGTGCACAGAGCCAGATGTGGAGCTTGATCCCACAGCACTGAGATCATGACCTGAGCTGAAATGAGGAGTCAAGCGTTTAACTGACTGAGGCATCCAGGTGCCCCAGTGCTCATGCTTATATGTAGGCTCCGTGAATGGGCCACGTCATGACACAATATTCAAAGTCAATAAAGGACAAGAGTTTTATAACCAGTAGTATTCCAAAGAAATACTAGTATTCCATGGAAATAAAAAGTAGAAGCATTGTTATGGCATATTTGCCAAGAAACAAGCTAAAAAATGTCAATAAGGAACTTGAGGAAAAAGGGAAAATGTCTTTGGATAGTTTTTTTTTTTTTTTTTTACAAGAGCTGACCAGTTTGGTTACTACTTACTTAACAGGCGCAGTTGAGTTTTCTGAATCATATAGCATGCTAGACTACATTCTTCAAATTGGTCATTGAGTTCTTAGTCTTATTTTCTTGATTACTAAGTAAAGAAAAAATTAAACCTAGAAAGATAGTACGGATTATTCGGCCAAATGATTTATAACTTCCTGGTCACTATATTTCTTTTGAGAAATAGATAAAGCCACATTGCTGGCTATTTTCCCAGGATGAGGTTTCATGGCATTTGGGCACATCAAATATTATATAATGATTTATATATTGTCAATTTAATTAAACATCATATTCTGTAGTTGATGGTATGGTAGCCTGTGGGCTGATGAAAAATCTTGAAATAGTATTGAAAAAAAATCTTGAAAAGTTATTGCACAGAGATTCTGAGTGTACTATAATATCCACATGTCTGAGTGCAAACAGAATTTTCAATAACATTCAAGTGACTTGCCAAAACAATTTTAATATGGGTGTGATCTAATGTAAATCTGAAATTATTTTGCATAAAAAGTTCGAATTCGGTTTATATGTATACCAATGTTAGAAGAGGAGCTAAATATTAGACATGCCAATTACAAAGTTAAATTTTGTTTGGGACAGAAATTACCATTGAACCTATACATAGGGGTTAAGTTAAGTCCATACACATCAGAATGCTGAAGGTAAAGGAAAAGGAAGAATTTTTCAATAAATAATATGGAAACAAATAGCTAGTCATTAGGGGGAGCAATTGAGTTAAATTCTACCTGATGCCTCAGGGCAAAATAAACGCCACATAATTTAAAGATTTAAATGTAAAAAGAAACACCGAAAGTACTTGAAGAATTTATAGGTGAGTATTTTTATATATAATCTTGTAGTGGACAATACTTTTCCAAAGATGACATGAAAGGCAGAAGCTATAAAAGATTAATAGATGTGAATACATAAAAATGAAAAACATTTATATATAGTAAAAACACCACAGTCAAGCTAAATGTCAAACTTGGGGAAAATTATCATCACATAAAACAAAGGGTTGCAAAAAGCTCTAACACGTAAATGACAAATGAATATCCCCACAGAAAGTAAGGAGACAATGTAAATCGCAATTCCGAAAAGAAGATACTATCCTGTTTCATGCATGAAAAGACAATCCCACTAGTACCTAAGACTTGGCAGAGAAAGTGAGGTTTTGGGGTTTTTTTTTTTTTGGCATGCCAGAAACTTTAGTTTGTTTTTTATTTTGAAACACTCGTGTTTGCGAAAGGGAGTGTATTATTTGGGTTCCATTGTCATAGATGTCATCATTGTCATTTCATTTTCCATAAATAACCAGTTATCAGACTCCTTGAAGCCTGTTGTTAGGTGTTTGAAAAACTAAAGGCTGTGATTATTTTGCCAAAGCAACTTCTCTAACTCCTCTGAGTCCTGTGATATCGTGTAGAGCTGAGGAGGAGATGTTTCCAAAGTCTGGACCTTCATTTGGCCTACGCTCTGCATACCCATGGAACGATGTGCTCATTGGGGAATGAGAGAGCTGGCATGAAATTGTGAAATTTCCCCCACTAGTAGTTGGAGAGGCTGACATTGATAGTTCTACAAGAATACTCGAGACTTTCCCAACACAGTTGGGAATGTGATCAGTCTCCTCACAAATCAGCCGACCCTGTGATGGCACATATACCCCGCACCAAATCTGAGTCATCCGAGTCAATGTTTTTCTTTTTAATTTTTTTGTTAGGTTTTTCAAACATACAACAAATTTGAAAGCACCACGAACATCTACCACTTCCATTCAACAATTGAGACCACCATATTTTGAACACATTGGAGGCCTATTTCTAAACACCTTTCTAGATCTAAACACATACAAATATGTGGATACAAAAGTGAGATCATACTTTCCATGTTGTTCTGCAGTATGTTTTGGAATTTTCATTTAAAATATACCTTAAATATTTTCTCAAGTTTCACTGAATATTCTTCTACAAACTCATGTCTAATGGCCCCTTAATATCGGTTATATGGCTTGATTATAATTTTCATAACTAATTCCCTATGATTGGACAGTGGTATATAGTTTCCAATTTCTCAGTATAATGAAAGAAAAGATTGGTGAAATTCATGTGTCTTTTTGCTTTTGGGTGAAAATCTGGTGGGGCGCCTGGGTGGCTCAGTCGTTAGGTGTCTGCCTTCAGCTCAGGTCATGATCCCAGGGTCCTGGGATGGAGCCCCGCATTGGGCTCCCTGCTCAGAGGGGGAGCCTGCTTCTCCCTCTCCCACTCCCCCTGCTTGTGTTCCCTCTCTCACTGTGTCTCTCTCTGTCAAATAAATATATAAAATTAAAAAAAGAAAGAAAGAAAGAAAATCTTCTGGTGTAATTCCTGGACTGGGATTTGAGGTATCAAAGGACATATGCATTTTACATTTTGCTTAGTCTACTATTGAGGCAAAATTGATGACAGACAACTCTAAAGGTCTGTTTGAGATTTGATAGTATCATTTAAATGCTACCATTGAGGAATCAGTAGTTCCCTGTAAATAAATAAAATTTACAAGTACCTGAAGCATACCTCTTTTGATACCAAATAATTTTTAGCTATTTGGGCTAAAACACATCTTTTAAAAATGTTTTGCATATCCCCCTGATTTCTTTTTCTTTTCTTTTCTTTTCTTTTTTAGAGAGAGAACACGTGTGCGAGCGGGAGTGGGGAGGAGCAGAGGGAGAGGGTGAGAGAGTATCTCAAGCAGGCTCCACACTGAGCGCAGAGCCCAACGCGGGGCTCCATCTCTTGACCCTAGATCATGACCTGAGCCAAAATCAAAAGTCAGACCCCCAACCGACTGAGCCACCCAGGTGCCCCTATCCCCCTGATTCCTTGCAAAAAATATGCTCAATAGAGTTTAGTCCATATTTGGTTATGTGAAGATTCAAGTCATGGGGAGTTTTTCTGGACTTTTGCTCCCACACTAAATGGCCCCAGATTCTCCTATCTTCCTCGCATTATCATATCTTCATGTGTGGGATACAACAACCCCCCTTCCCTTCTTTCCTCTGTCCCTCTCCTTACATCAATAATCAAATATAATATTGCAAGAACTGAAGAAAAAACAATAATCAAACTCAGTAAGCCATAACTTAAATCCAATTCTAAGTCAATAGAATCTGATCCGAGGCCTCTCTCACTCCGATATTGTACATCATTTCTCAGAATCCTTTGACATTGACTTCCTTGTTGACATCTATGTACAGCTGGTTGAGATTGGTAAGAATCTGACCTGAAGATTATCAAGGTGTTTTCTCCACAATGCAATAAGTTCTTATCGATATAATTATTCAGTCAAGGCCAGGTTTACAAGTTTATATTATTTGTCTTAACTCAACTTTGTCCCCAAGCCTAGCCTTTCCAGCAAAAAGAGGAAACTATTATTAGAGGCAGAAATGTCCACTCCTGAACAGAAGGTTTCATTAAGCCATTTCTTTCCAGTAACTGTTTCCCATTATATATTAAACAGCCAGTTCTACATTTTTGTTCTATAAAGTGGTGGTTTTATCATTGAAATTAACTTACAAACATCATGTGCAGGGCACATTTTATAGGAGGAAAAGCAAGATGTAAGGAATTATCTGAACCAGCAGCAATAATGGTTGCTTAAATTCGCTCACACTCAAGCATGAGCTGGGTCTACATAATCAAAGTGAAGTGGAGAATTAAAGTAATTTGAGATAATTCAGACCAGAAAAATCTACCCCAAACCTTTCACCTAATTGCATCAATTACCTAATTGAGGTAAACCTTGGGGAATTGGGGCTTGAATTATTCTGATAATTGATTTAATTTTCATTTAGTTTTGTGTATGAAAATACACCCACATACACTCTACCTTGAAGCTTTCTATTTAGTGACAAGCTAATGCAGCCTTCATCGCTGCAACTGACATCATTTGTCACTTGTCATTTCCTCACACTGGCATATCCCCACCATCAGATTTCATTGACATGGTCATAATACAGCTCTAGGGGGAAAGTTTCAACTTTCTACCACGTACACTATGCCACTGGATGTTGTGGTTTTGGAAGTGAGGAATGGAAAATTCCTACATTTCTGATATGGGCTTGTTTATCAATTTTTGTTCTATTTTTGTTTTTTACAACATGATTTCTTACTTTTTTGGTCTGACATGTTGCTGGAAAACTTTAGTTGGAAAGAAGAGGACCAGGGGAGATTTTCACTGCTCAGTTCTGCTAATTCAACATGAAAGTATTGATATACTATGCTCATACAGAACTCAAAAGATAACACATAACACCAAATGTACAACTCCCCACATTAACTAAACCCTCTGAACTGGCATAGGGGCTCACTAGTTAGTCCCTTAGCTCTTGAAAGCAAAACACTCTCCTTCTGTTTCCTTGCCCAATCACTAGCAACTTTGGGCATTTCAGAAACATCAACCGTTTGCCTCTTCAGACTTTGCCACTGATGGATACCTAAAGACTATTCTATCCAAACCAGTATCACAAACAGAAACACACAGGGGTACAGAAAATTGTAGGAGTTACTTCACTCAACAAACATTTAGTGAAACTGAGCGGGCCCTAAAGATAAATATAGTCCCTGCCCTCTGAAAATGTTCAGCGTAGTCAAGGACAGAGACAGGTACAATGGCAAATTTCAGTCCAAACTGAAAAAGTGTTCTGAGAAGGTAACTGATCACAGGGTGCTAAAAACACACACACAGGGAGGCCCCGGGGGTCAGGAAAGACATTCCAGGCCATAGAGTTGGGCTTTTGTTTTAGGGCAATAAAATGCCACTCATGGGTTATAAACGGGGAAATGAAATGATGAGATCACTCTGGCTGTGTGTCAAAGGAATGGGTGGGGGGGTGAAAGAGATGGCAAAAGCAGAATCAAGAAGACCAATCACCAGGGCACCTCAGTGGTTCAGGTAAGAGAGGATGCAATAGAAGATGGAGATGAGTCGAGAAGGGTATTAGGAGTCAGAACCAATAGGATTTGGTGATTGACAGAGATGTGGGCCGGGGGAAGGAGGAGAGGTAGGGACCCACTAAAGACTCTGGTTTCTGGCCGGGGCAACCGGGTGGATGGTGGCACCATTCACGGAGTCAGAAAATACAGAAAGAGAGGATTTGGGGTTGTTTTTTAAGATTTTTCAATGGAACATTGCTTTTTAGCAGAAAAATCTTTAATATGACCTTAGGCTCACACAAACTTTTAGATGTCAATGAAGACTCACAAGAATCAGAGATTTTATCCTGTATCAGATTTAACTAATACTTCAAAGGATGGCAGGTTATCTAAAGGATAGAGGCAAATATACTAGCAAAGCAGAGACAAACATGAGGTCAGCAACCCTCTAGTGTAAGTGAATAATATTTCTCTCATACAAATAACTGCTGACTCTGATTTATCCATTTCATAAATCCAGATTTTTATCACCTCAAATTTTTCTTAAATCGGGGTCCACTTCTAGTTATATCCACAGCTATTGTTAAAATACATGAGAGAGTATTATTGATGCCATCTTTCTTTTAAAGATTTTATTTATTTACTTGAGAGAGAGAGAACGAGCACAGGGAGAGGGAGAGGCAGACTCCCCGCTGAGCAGGGAGCCCAATTCGGGGCTCGATCCCAGGACCCTGGGATCACGACCTGAGCCAAAGGCAGATGCTTAACCAACAGAGCCACCCAGGTGCCCTGATGCCTTCTTTTTATTACCACCTTTAGGTAGATTTGTGGTAAAATGGATGTTTAAACTAATTACTATAAATATTGCTTGCTAGTGATAAAGTAATTGAACCTTTTTCTCTCTCCCTTTTCTACAAACATTTACAAATTTAGCCTGTCATGACTGAACCCTTAAAAATTAGCTAGAAGCCCCGAGGAAATCTCGCCTGCAGTGTTGTCAGTATTTTTGGAGTTGCAGATGATCACACTGGCTAATGTTTAATAAAAGGTAAAACATGAATGTAGCTTCCTGAGAGCCCTTCATCGTTGTGGGCAATCGGTTCACTTGCTGGTCAGGATACCCTGACCACTCTTTGGCAGTCTTGCTTGGTGACAGAACATGTATGGGGTCAGGTGGAGAGCAATTGGGTGTGCCAGAACAAGGCAGGCTAAAAAAATGCACAACAAACTGGAATACTGAAATCTGAAGGTTTGATTTCAATTTGAGAAAGCAAGAGAGGGAGAAAGGTGGGAAAGGGGGGCTCTTTCATACAAAGAACAAACACCGTACTGAACCCCTCACCACCCACCCCACTCTCATGTGACTTCTGTGATCCCAAATCACAACAATTTCATTCAAGTTAGCTTGTATGTATTGAACATCCAATACGAGCTAGGCCTAGAGCAACAAGAGTGAATACAGCCGTTTTTGGCCTCTGGGAACTCATAGTTCAGTGTGGGTGACAAGCCCATGAATGGATAATTACCCAACAGTGTAATTAGGGCTCTAATAGATGTGTGAACAAAGTGTTGTAGGTTGGGGCCAGAAAGTACAGGGACATGACTACTTCGCAGAGGGTTGGTACTTTGTCCAATAGAAAGTCCCTGAAGCTTTATGAGCAGGGAAGTGACATTGTCAAAGGAGCTTAAGAGGAAATTTGGTAACTTTGTGTAGTCACGACAAGAATGTGGGAGAAATTACAGGAAAGAAAGTAAGTAGGAGACTATTTGATTAATCCTGGCATTTTACAACAAAGATTGAATGAAAATAGTACTATAGTTATGAAAATCAAAGAAGTCCCTTAATTTAATGGAAGAATTGAAATCAACATGGCTTGGTAGCTGAGTGGTCAGGAAGGACAAAGCAAAGAACGGATTTGTGTCTCTATAACTGACAGTGTAGTGAAGCCATAAATAGAAATGGAAAGCTTCTAAGAGGGGCACATTTTGATGGAGAGAAGCTATCTTGTGTTTTCAGCATGTGTGTTTTGGGCAGTAATTGAGAATCTAAATGGAAACATCCAGTACATAGCTGGTTGTGTAGGCTTAAGCACAGGAAGGAGGGCAGGAGTAAGGAGGGAGAATTATAAATAGTCCACAACCAGGGGACAATTGAGATGGGGGAAAGGATATATACTCTGAGAAAGTGAGTGGAATAAGAGATATACGGAGAGCCATAAGACAGAACTTTGGGAAATGCTTATATTTATGGGGTGAGAGTAAGAAAAAATGGCAAAGGGGAAAGAATAGTTTTTTCAAAAAGTGGTTCTGGGACAATTGGATATCCACCTGCACCAGAATGAAGTTGCAGCCTTACCTACCACTATCGTAAAAAATTAACTCAAAATGGACCAAACACCTAAATGTAAGAGCTAAAACTCGAAGACTCCTAAAGGAAAACATACAGCAAATGTTCAAGGCCTTGAATTGGCCATTTTTTCTTCCACATGACACCCAACGCATAAACCAAAAAAGGTAAAATAGATAAGTGGAATACTATCAAGATGAAAACATTTTGTGCTTCAAAGAACAAACACCATCAAGACAATGACAAGACCACCCACAGAATGGCAGAAAATAGGGGCGCAGTCAGTGAAGTGACTGCCTTCAACTCAGGTCATGATCCCAGGGTCCTGGGATCGAGCCCCGCATCGGGCTCCCTGCTCGGCCGGAAGCCGGCTTCTCCCTCTCTCTCTTTCACCCCCCCACTTGTGCTCTCACTCTCTCACTCTCTTTCAAATAAATAAATAGAATCTTAAAAAAATAATGGCAGAAAATATATGCAAGTCATACAGCTGATAAGGGACTTGTATCCAGAAGACATAAAGAACTTATGACTCAACAATAAAATTATAAATAACCCAATTAAAAGTGGGAAAAGGATTTGGATAGGCATTTCTCCAAAGATGAAAAACACATGCTTGCTAAGCATAGAAATAAAGCTCAACATGATTAGTCATTAAGGAAATGCAACTCGAAACCACAATAAGATACCAGTTCATTTCCACCAGAACGACGAGAATCAAAAAGACAGACAATAACAAGTGTTGTCAAGGATGTGGAGACATCGGAACCATCATACATTGCTGGTGGCAATGTCGAATTGTGCAACTCTTTTGGAAAACAGTTTGGCTGTTTCTCAACAAGTTAAACGTAGAATTACCAAATAACCCAGCAATTCCACTTTCTAGTATGTACCCTAAAGAATTGAAAACAGGTATTCAAACAAGTCCTTGCACATGAATATTTATGGCAGTGTTACTCAAAATCGTCAAGAAGGAGAAACAATCCAAATGTCCATCAACTGATGAATGTATAAGTAGATTGTGGTATACCCATGCAATGGAATAATACACAGAATTAAAAAGGAATGAGGTACTGATTTATGATGTAATATGGAGGAATCTTAAAAACAGGCTAGCGAAAGAAACCAGCCACAAAAGGCAACCTATTACATGATTCCAGTAATATGAACAGTCCAGAGCCGACAAATCTCCAGAGCTAAAGTAGCTTAGTTGTTGCCTGGGTTGGGAGAGGGGCAAAGAACAGCCGTTTAATGAGATTTCCTTTGGGGGTAATGAAAATATTCTGAAAATAGATTATTGTACTAAAAACTGCATAGTAGGGGCGCCTGGGTGGCTCAGTCATTAGGCGTCTGCCTTCGGCTCGGGTCATGATCCCAGGGTCCTGGGATCGAGCCCCGCATCGGGCTCCCTGCTCAGCAGGAAGCCTGCTTCTCCCTCTCCCACTCCCCCTGCTTGAGTTGCCTCTCTAGCTATCTCTCTGTCAAATAAATAAATAAAATCTTGAAAAAAAACTTCATTGTATGCTTTAAAACAGGTGAAGTTTATGATATATAAATTATACACCAATAAAAAAACAAATAGCATAAGTAAAACCTGAATTCAGAAGAGAATCAGAGGTAATCCTAAATCTCAACGTCCTCTCCCACTGTGAACCACACACACACACACACACACACACACACACACACACACACACACAACCACGCCCCTGTGGTTTCAGTTAGCACAAGCCAGGGAAGGGAAGAGGCGAGTAAAATGTCCGGACAGGACGGGAATTGGCACACGAGGGGGCAGGAATCCCACCCCAGAGGGCAATGCTGGCAGAAAGGCTCCCTTGCAGAAGGTGGAAGAGAACAGGTTAGGCTGCCGGCTTAGGGAGGCACTCCCAGGAGGCAAGCAGACTGGGTGGGGGGAGGGGAGCAGAGATGAGGTCTTGACAGGAGGCACATGGCCAGGGCTAAGAGAAAGAAAGTACCAGCCATGTAGGTAGAATAAGAACCCAGGGCAGGAGAGGGGAGAGAAAAGCAGCACGCACTCCCAGAAGTCAGCGGAAGACATGTAGCAATCGCTGATCTGAAGCTGAAAGAATAGGGCTGGAGATTGCAGAGGCAAATAGGGGAGCCCGGGGGGAAACTGCCCAGAAAGCATGGCACGGGACCAGGAAGGGCAACTTCTGAATTTTGCCGTGAGAATTTCTAACAGAATTCCTAGCAGCCATCTCAAGGCTTGCTATACCTGTTTCAGAGCGTGAGAAAAAATAAATAAATAAAAGTATGATCAAGTATCTGCTCATGTAAGAAGTTCAGTCACAACACAGGAAAGATTCTAAGTGTCTGAAAAATCTAGTTTAAGCTATTTCCCTCATCAGCTCCAATAGGAGTTTGAGTTGTCATCGCCTTTGGCTATGGGCACTTCTGCTTAAAAGACATATTTCTTTCTGCCTAGAGGTCATTTTGAGATAACATCATCCATAAGGGAGGTAGCCTTCTAGATAGTTGAGATTTTTGTAATTACAAACGTGGGCATAAAGCAACTCAACATACGTAAATAGGGACAAAGGCACTGATTGCTTTAATGCAGTAGTATGTTTTGAGTTTTCTATCTGGATGGAAATTCGATATGTTTTGCCCTTTTCCTGGCTCTTCCTTCTGCCTGAACTCTTCTTTCCCCAGATATCTGGATGGCTAACTCCCATCCTTCTTTCAGATCTTTGTCCAAGTGTCACTTTCTCAGTAAGGTCTACCCCTGTTATCCTGTTCTGTAGAGCAACCCACCCAACACACCCCTGCATTACCAATCCCCTTAAACCCTGCCCAACCTTTTGTTAAAATTTCCAGATCCTTTATAATCTTCTTTTTTAAATTTTATTTTATTTCAAATCAATTAATTAACATATAGTGTATTATTAGTTTCAGAGGTAGAGTTTAGTGATTCATCGGTTGCATATAACACCTGGTGCTCATTACATCAAGTGTCCTCCTTAATGCCCATCATTTATAATCTTTTAAGATACTACATAATTTAGTTGATTTTATGCGTATTGCTCATTGTCTCTCCTTCCCTGCTAGAAGATAAGCTCCATGGGAGCAGGGATCTCTGTCATTGTTTGCTCCCTGATGTATTTCCAGCATCTAAAATAGAGCTTGACGGATAGCAGATGCTTGATAAATATTTGTTGAACAAATTAATGTATCACAAGTTATATAGCTGGTTTCATATCCTTTTGACAGTTATGTGATGTTTACAATCATCACATCATTTTTTCCATCATTTGGGAGTTTGAAATGTCGAAATCCCTCCTCCCTTTTCCTTGACAGCCATCCCCATCCTACACCTGTAACTCCAAGCTCTTTATTTGAAAAGAGACGAATCTGATTCTAGGTAGTGAGTGGAGAATTAAATACAGATCAAAAATCAAAAGAAAATGAACTCTCTGCTTCAGTGCAGGAAGATACAGCCAAGGCTGGATAAGACCAGATCAAGAATGATAGCACAGAACAGTCATAGATGCTTGAAGAAGGGAATAAGGTGTTAGTGTTCCTTTCTCAAAGATACATTGACAGTTAAACAGGAAGGCTTCTATGTAATTAGTGAGAAGCTAGAGGTAGAATCCCATGTGATTATCCTATCCCAGGAGCCTTCAAGAAAACAAAGTGATTAATGCAAATACCTTATTGCTGTGGTTAGCAGAATGACCTTATTCTGAATGACATAACCAACTCTTCCTGCTAAAGAAAAGCATGGAAAGTAAAAATACTTGGAATGAACGGACCACACAGAAGAGGGGTTTGGACACTGAAATGTTAAAATGTGCGGAACATTTCCATTGGTTTGGGAAGACAACAGACTTGAACTTGGGAGGCAGCTTGATGTAGCGGACAGAACATGGGCCCTGGGGGTCTGATGAGGCATTAAATTCTGGCTCTGCCAATTATGTTTCTACCTTGAACGCAGTCTGAGGAAGAAAATGGAAGAGTGGCTTTTAGTAAGTTAAAGGAACACAGTTCCATGGTTTATAACAATGGACGTGGCCTAAGATGACTTCTTATTTCGATAGGGAAAAAAAGCTGAGGTTGTGCTAAGTGAGTGCAATATTCTACGTCAATATAAACTATTTAGAACCAAGCTGATGGTATCCAGTGATGCTTCAGAGATCATAAACCAGTTCCATTACTGCTTGATAGAATCAGGTGGAGATGTTCAGTGGCATCAGAAAGGGAGTATAAGAGATGTTTAAATGCTTTATCTAAGCATTAACAAGGACTTCTAAAAGCCTCTGGGCCTTTCCAATAGCCCTTGCTTACCAACTGGATGATGCAATTAGATTCTGGGTGAATTAAGGAATATTAAGTTCTTTAACTAAAACTAATCTTATAAAAGTATTGACAGTAAAGGGTAAATCACCCATGGATCTCTACTGCTATCTTTTGCTACATTCCTAGGCGTTGCTTTCCATGCTGGTAAGGAGTAGAAAGTAATCTCTTCTTGTCTTTGACATACACAGTGAGGCGATCAGTCTCGGTCTGAGACACTCAAAGATAGAGCTTCATAAAGAATGAGGTCTTGACTTCTAGCTAAATGTCCGTGACCATATTCACAAAAATACCAAATAAAAGTCAGGATATGCTATATGACAGAGGTGTTGTGAGCTACATCTAACTGTGAGAGAACATATAAGAGAAATAACTTGTACCTGGGAATGTTGGAACTTGGGGACCATTTTCATGATATATGGCCACAGAGAACAGGTCTTTGAAATCCAGAGTCTGTTTTCTATGGTAGGAGACAGTAAGGGTACATGGACAGAGCCAGACTTTGGAGTCATTGAGGGCTGGGTTTGAATTCCAGCCCTGCCACTTCCTAGCTAAGTAATCAGTACTTCCTTCACCTATCAGCAGTGACATATAAGTACATATCTTACAAGTTTGTTTTGAGGACTAAACAGATTGATATTTGTTAAGGGGCCTGGCCTATAATTGGTGCTCCACAAATATGAGTTCATTGATTCATTCAGCAAACACTGATTGGATACTTGCTGTGCTGGCCATCATTGTGCCAGGTATTGGGACTACAGAGACAAGCGAGATGGAGTGCCCATTGTTACGGACATCACCATTGAGACAAGGAAGCCCCTTCTTCCCTTCTTGAAAAAATCCAGAACATGTGTCTACCTTAGCTATCACTAGAGAACCAGAATCGTATTCCTTTCCAAGCTATCTATATGGTACATCTGGTAAACAGAAGGGCCATTTTGAGACCCCAGCCTCCATTATCACTTGGCAATTGGAGTGTTTGGAGGAAAAAAAAAAACAAACCTCTAAGGCTCTTGGGTGGGGCTAGAAGACTCTAGCTGTGGAGTTAGGCCCTCATTGCAGTAGAGCTTTGGGGTTGAGTGTGGGCTCTAGATTCAGGCAGACCTGGGTTTTGAATTTTACTTGTTTTAAGTGTTACCTTGAGTTAGCTACTTAACCTCTGGGCCTTAGATTCCCCAGCTGTAAAATGGGTTTAATGAAATGATGGACATAAAGCACTTAGCACAGTGCCAGGCACATACAAATGGGTTACATAAATATGCTAGTGCTATTGTCTGAATACCAGCCACCAAAATTGGCATAAAAGAGCGATGAGCCTGAAATTTGGCCCCATTTTTCCCCAGTGATTATTTTCACCGCCCCCCCTTACCACTATTGCTTTGACTTCATTCCATTTGAATCTGACTTGACTACACTTCAGCGGGGCCCCCAAGCTCCAATATTGTCACACCTGTGACCATAACGACCAGGAACGTAGCAGATTACTCAGCTGTCAAATGGGAGAAGATAGTTTCTTCTTCCCTCTTCCCCAGGCTAATTCATGTTAAGGGAAGAACATCCAGGGAATCATCAAATTATCCCATGCCTTATCACGCAAATAATGGTCTTGTCTTATAGACAATGTATCTGCATATGATATTAAAATGTACAGATAGGAGCAATCATTTAATCTGGAGGCAAATTGGAGGATTCATATTTTTATATGAACTTGCTTTGAGTTTTAAATTAAACTTCACAAATGGTATCAAGAAAAAACTTAGCCTTGGTAGCATATTCATCTACAATCTCTTTAAATTCAAATAAACTTAAAAAAGAATGCTAAAAACCATGGCTTAAGAACTCATTGGCCAAAATGTTAAACATAGAGTTACCAAATGAGCCAGCAATTACAATTCTGGGTATATATATCCAAGAAAAAATGAAGACATATGTCTACACAAAAACTTGTACACAAATGTTCATAGCAGCACTATTCACAATAACCAAAAAGTAGTGATAACTCAAATGCCCATCAACTAATGAATGGATAAATAAAATGTGGTATATCCATACACTAGGCTACTATCCATCCATTAAAAGGAATAAAGTGCTGATATAACATGGATGAACCTTGAAGATATTATGCTAAATGAAAGAAGCTCGACACAAAAGATCACCCGTCATATGATTCCATTTATCTGAAATAGGCAGAATAGGTAAATCTATAGACACGAAAAGTAGATTAGTGGTTGCCAGGGGCTGATAGGAGAGGAGGTAGGGAAGTTACTGCTTTATAGGTATGGCATTTTCAATTGGAATGATACAAATGTTCTGTAATTAGATAGTGGTGATGATTGTACAACTCAGTGAATATACCCCAAACCGAATTGTACACTTTGACGGTGAACTATATTGTATGTATGTAGTATGAACTATATTCTATCTCAGTAAAGCTGTGAGAAAACCCCACTGACACATTTCATGTTTACCATGGACCATCTGGGGATTTAGAATGTTTATTTTGTTCCTGAACAGCTCCCTTCTCTACCACTTCTGCTAACCATGTACGATAACATAACCAATCGAGCAAATGAAGGCAGAAAGGCTAATCATTGTTATTATGCTTGTAGGCTATAAAAACAATCCCTTTGCCTTCTGTTCAAAGGGCTTTCAGAATAAGTTTCTTACGATTTGTCTTTAGCTAGGTTAATTAATCTCCTGCATATTCCTGAGTGCTAGCTCACCCCAAGTGCCTTCCTGCCCAGTTTATAATTATGCCTAGATCTGTTGCCACAGCCTATCCTTACTTCTACAGTCAAGTATTAATGCCACTTTTCCTCCATTTAGTAGTTGAAGAATTTCAAATTGTTACTAATTACCACTGTAACCATTCCCTAAATGGGTATAAATAAAAGGCATGTGCTTTAATGTTAAATGAGAAATTAGGAGAATGAGGTATCTGGCTCAGGCAAGCACTTACCATTTCCAAGTTGGGGCTCAAAAATATTTTTCTCTCCCAAAGCTAGGTTTCAGAAAGTTCTGCCAGATCACTGTGGGACTGAGAACATCGGAATACAGTAAATGAAGTGAGAAAGGTCCATTCGTGGCTCTTAACTTTAAATGTCAAGCAAGGTCATGGTCGCCGAAAAATTTCTTCTCCCTTCTGATGAAAAGACTACCTGTTGGTGTTATGTAGGACATGACTTAACAGTTTGCAAATAATTTATCAGCCGATAAATTATAAAAAAGTAAATTATGACAGGAAGGGAAAGAAGCGAAAGCTAACATTCTTAAAACCTAGGCTGCCAGTTTAAAGGGCTCACATTTTGACACTTGGAGCTGTCCAACGGCCATGCCCTGTGTTTCGCATCAGATAATTAAGAGTAAAATCCTAACTTTAATTAAGCCCTTTTATAGGAGAGGGGTAGATTATACATTATTTCATACATTAGCCTGAACCAAAAGAGCTGCCTAAAAGCTCTGTTATCTCCAGATCGAATCCAATGAGATTATTTTAAGAAAAGAGACGTTCTTTCTGGATTCAGAGGTAAAGGCATGTTTTTAGCAGAGGGAAGAGCAGCTCACTCCTTCACTCCATGAGTCAGGACTTGTCAGCCTACCACCATTATGCTACAACATTCACAGGCTGACACAGGCACGTGCCAAAGGGGTGAGACTTCACAGTCTGGAACTCATACCTGGGAATCTTCAGGAACTGGGTAGAAACTCAGATAGGTCCCAAGTATCTTAATAATGACAATGCCTATTAGGAACTCTCAAAGTCAGGTTTTTAAAAGATGCTTTGAACAAGGAGGTAGGGGAAGGATAAAGCAAGGGATCCTTGTAAATGAGTAATCCTCTGGTGTGTGGAGAGCAAGGTCCTTTTTTTTCGCCCAAGATTTTATTTTTAAGTAATCTCTGCACCCAATATGGGTCTTGAACTCACAACTCTGAGATCAAGAGTCACATGCTCTACTGACCAAGCTGGCCAGGCACCTCACAGCCAGGTCCTTAAAATAAGGACCAGCAGGAGAATCTAGAGAGATCAATGCTTCACCTTTTATAAATGGGTCTGTCTCTTCCACTGGACTGTGGGCTCCTTGAGAGCAGTCTATTTCCATTTGATCAATTGGTGAGTTCCTCAGTATATACCACGTTGGAGGTGCTCTTTAGATTCTTCTGACCCTTAATGCATCAGCAGAAAAGAAGCTTGAGAAGGGTTAGGAGTCTGTGTACCTGTGCTGTGAGTAGGTACCTGTGCTTGAGTAGCCCCCTTGCATCCCAAGGGGAAGTAGGGGAGCGGGCCCTACATCAGGGTTCCCAACCCCGACTGAACACCTAAAATCACCAGAAGAAGCTTTAAAAATGCAGATGCCAGGGTCTCATGCCCAGAAAACCTCATTTAATTGGTCTGGGGTAAGGCTGGCCATAGGTGTTTTTATTAGTCCTCCAGGTGATTCTAGTGTGTGCTGGCAGCTGAGAACCACTGCCCTGTAGTAATACAGGCATGGGATCCACGGGTGATTGTGGGTCACATATGTTAGTATGCTAGAGAGTCATCTTTTTGTTTAATATATGGCTTTCTCAGTCATACCCCAAGAGATCCTGAATCAGTGGGTTTGGCAAGATGCTTCGGCCAAGAATCTGCATTTGTAATAAGCATGTGATTCTGATGCGGTAGGTCCAAAGACCACACCTCCAGAAACAGTACCACGGAGCCCCTGAAGGCACCTGGGTTATCTCTGAGACTAGAAACCAAGTAAAGAGCATGTGTTCTATTCTTAAAACAAAGTGGAACTGTTTCCGTCCTCCAGCCATCAAGCATAAGCGTATTCATTTCTCTGGGGAGTGGTTCTATGGTGCCAAATTTTCACCTGCTGGAGCGTTGCTTAGCTCAAGACCTATCTGAAATACAGGCTAAAAACAACTAGTTGCTTTTTCTGCGATACCATTGGTCCTGTTAAGGTAATTGTCTCAAATATTTTTGGTCCAATGACATTAGGAGAAACACAGTTGTTTCCTTTGTACCTGGCAGCCTTGCAAGGAAGTATGAGAGTACAGTATTCCCATTTTGAAAAATAGACAGTTTGAGCCAGAAACTGACCCTAAGGCAGATCTATATTAGACTGGGGAAAAATCAAAGCCTTGGTTTGATTTGTGTCAAAAGCACTTTAACATCTGTGACCTAAGTTTTCCTTATTAATCCCCTTATGAAGCAAGGTGGGGCAGGTGTCATTCTCTTCCACCTTGAAGCCTCAGGTTCCAGCTTGAGCAATTATTCCTTTTGGCCTAAGTTTTGTCCTCTCCGTGGGTTCTTTCATGTGAAGATACTCTAGCAACAGGTTGCATGGCGTTGGATTTTTTTTTTTTTTTTTAAGATTCACCTATTTATTTGAGAGAGAGAAAGAGAGAACAAGCTGGAGGGGCAGAAGGAGAGGGAGAGAGAATCACAAGCAGACTCCCCGCTGAGCACAGAGCCGGATGCAGGGCTCGATCCCACAACCCTGAGACCATGACCTGAGCCAAAAGCAAGAGTCAGATGCCCAACTGACTGAGCCACGCAGGCACCCTGGCATTGGATATTTTAGCAGGTTTGTTTGCTAGGGGAGAAATCAGGCAGGGAAAGAGCAGTGAGAACCAGGTAAAAGGGGATCATTACTCAAAGGGGCAGGAGCCCCAAAAGAAGTAACTATGGAAGAAGGATGTTCTAGATCAGCTTTACTTATTTCTCAAGTCACCTGGAGCAGGCCTTGGTACCCCAGGGCAGATGAGGCGACTTGGAGACTTGACCATGTTTGTTAGGGCTGTGTTCAGGGACACATTTCTCATTGATAGCAAAAATATTGAGATGTGAGAGAAAATAAATTGCCTTCAAATTAAGATCCTATCCACCTACCATCTTCTCTTTTAAAAATGTTGACCTTTGGGGAATCTAAAGTTTTTTAATACTAAATCAATCTGGATGATATTGAATTATGCCCTTAACATAGGGAAGAGGCCCTCTTATTTTCCTCTTGGGAAAAGGAAAGCTGTTCTCTATAACTACCTCCTTTGTTAATTTGAAGATTTATCTTTGCTTTCCAGACTTTCTTCTCCTTATCACTATGATTTGTATATTCTCTGAAAAAAAAATAAAAAAAGAGAGAGAGAATGGTCAGGATCCAACCTTAGTAATGTGAGATGGAGCCTGGATAGAACCAAACAGAAAAATCTAGACTCAGAGTCCAGAGCTCGTGTAGTTTCTAGACTCTGGAAAAGTCTAAATATGGGAACTCCACTGTGGAATCTGCTCTATGGGGGATGTTTACGTGGAGACATGAGTTCACATGCCTAGTTCAAAG
The DNA here is from genome assembly GCF_037043125.1 of Eumetopias jubatus. NCBI lineage: Eukaryota > Metazoa > Chordata > Mammalia > Carnivora > Otariidae > Eumetopias > Eumetopias jubatus. Next base: position 17,186,531 of record NW_028274817.1, on the reverse strand, counting down.
CAAACAACTGGACAATATGTGCTCTTCATGGAGGTCAAGGTAAGATACTATCTTCTTGTCCCTCCCTCTCCCCACTCTGTCAGTATTGACCCCAGATATCAGGCTTTGATGTGTCTGCTGGTGGGGCAAGTAGGTGTGGCACTAAGAGGACGATTGCCCCAGTCAGACCCCATATGCCAGTCCACTTGATGGTGTGCTGTATGCAACGTGTGTCAGTAGTCCTGATTCTGGGTTCAATGATCTCACTAGCTCTTGGCTTTGGTGGCGTTCCTTGCTACATCAAATTGGTGGGTAGGGTTGCCAGTGACATCCACTCTAGAGAAATTCATGGGGTAGGGGAACCTGTTTTCATCGGGGAAGCAGGCCCTTAAAAGAAGAGAAAGAAACACTACTGGGGAGAAAGGATGGTCAATCCATTCGGGAAATTTTTCCAAGATTTCTAGCATGAAAATATCCATCTCACTTTACCTTCATGGTTTCATGAATAACCACTTTCTGTCTTAGACAGTGAGCCCTCCTTGTTCAGCACTGTATACCCAGGGCCTACCACAGCACATGGCACAGAGTGGGTGTTCAGTGAATATGTGTTGAATGTATGACTGAATGAATGAACCAAGCAGTCAGAGCTACAGTTTGCTTAAAGGAAACTTATGGGGAATTCAGCAGGAGGAGCACCAGACCAGCGGGAGGCAGAGAGCAGGGAAGCAGGCACTGATTCAGTGTCCTTGTAGTCTCCTTTGTTGTTCTGTAATACACAACAGGATGCACCTGCCCAGGCACGGGAACTCTAGCTGGGTCACTAGGAAAGCTGATACAAAACCCCCGTTAATTAAAAAGCCTTTGCAAATGGAATTGTCTTCTGGCAAACACGAGTGCCCTGCCTCCTGATGGATTTAATGTCTACATGTGTTGAGAATATACAAGGGACAGTCTCAGCATCATCTCCTAATCCTGAAGCCAGCAAAGGAAGCAAGATGCAGCAAAGTCACCCACCCCTCTGCTCTTTATCATGTCAAAACAAAAAAATTAACTTAATGAACGGCCAGATGGTCAAGGAAATCAGGTATGATTTTTCTGTGGGTTTATTAATGAGACTAATGTATAAGCTTTTCAGCCTAATTTCCTCTGGTTTCTTATTCCTTGGTCCTACCTACCTCTGAATTTCTAACCAAGTATTAGCGCCAATGCCCATGCTAGAACTTTCAGAATGAGGTACTCAAGCAATTTACACCAAGCTTTGCAAACTCTAGGGGGCTTTCCATTTTGGAAGACGACACTAATTAAACCAGTGGAATGGATAGAAGGGAAGATGGGTGGGGACAAAGTGGAGTGGGGCGGGAGGGAATGCTCACGGATCATACCTAGAAGTCATGTGGGTAAGCCACCACACTTCTCTGCCTCAACCTGTTTACTAGGACCCGTCTAGCCCCACTATGCAGATTTGCCATCAGGAGATGAAACCGACGTGCCACGGCCAACCCAAATCCAAACGTTCTACAGTTGCTTTTTGGAATTAGCCTTGGAAAATCTCTCCGGCTGAAATACGGAGACAGACGAGAGCTGGTGGCTGTCTGGCTTACAGGAGGGTGCCTCTGTGGCCTTCTGGGCGCACTACGTGACCTAGCCCTCAAGTCAGACAGACCGAGGTCCAAAAAGATCAGAGAGGCCTGCAAGTGTTTGGTGAACTTTCCACTGAGAGCTCAGTGTGCTCCCCTGTGACCAAAGACCGTATTGCAGCCACAGGGGAGGAGCTCCAGAGCTGTGGTTCTTCCTGTTAAAGCCTTCCCATAATTACTATGAGGCTCTTTTGTTGTCCAGGGCAGAGGCGAAAGGGGAGGATATTTAGAAGAGCTTCACAGGAAAATCTAAATTCTGCTCCCAGCATTACTAAGCTTCCCTTTTGAAAATTAGCAACTCTTTAGTAAAACCCTTGATAGAGCTCCATTAGGGTTTATGTGTGACAAAGAGTAGCTACTAATGGCCCTTAATGATGAGTAAGTGGATTGCTCAGAATATTACTTACTTAATGAAAAGTAATGGCTGTCTCACTGCAATGAGGAGAGAGATGCTAAGTGGCCTCTTCACATGTATGTTCCTTTTAGTGCTAGGCTTTGTCAGAGCATACACACTTGAGAGACTCTAAACAAAAAGGACTCATCTTCACCTGGGAACAGCCACTACAGATCACTCCCAGAAATTGCTTTCAGTCCATTTTCCAAATGCTCCTTGGTGCTTCCAACCAATTCTCCACCTCTTTGTGGTTCTAAAGGTTGGACACCATTGATCTAATGGAAATGGACCAGAGAGTGAGGAAGTCTGAGTTTTTTTCCCCCCCTCTGAATCAAATCTCCGCTAATAGCAGGATGATGTCAATGATGACATCTGTATCCTCATCCAGAGAATGAGAGGCTTGGGCTCAAGGGCCTTAGAGCCAGTCCTTGCAAATTCGGTGTGGCATGTTCATGAGCTTCTGCACAGTTTGTAAATGGCAAGGTGAGATTACTGAAGCACACACTTGAAATCTGAAAGCAATTGGCTGATTGAAGGTAAAAAACACTTGAGAGGCCGGCTGGCTCCTGCATGGATTCAGCAGGCCAGGGTGAGGGAATAGCGCCCTGGTGCTCTTCTTGCCCAAGAAGGATTTGTGAGCTGCTACCCCTCCATTATCTTATTGGATGATTCATGTCCTCATAACATAGCTTTCCTCAGCTTGGTGATATATGAGCAAACACGTTTTATCAAAGTATAATAGGAAGACTACTGAAATGGCTTCAAAGTCCAACAATAGGGAAATTATTAAGCAAATTATAATATATCAGCTTGGTAGAATAGTGGGCAGCCATTGAAAATGGCAGACAAGAAATTGTGTAGCAACAAGAAGGAGTATTTATGAAACATCAGAAGCTTTCAAAGGGAAAAGGCAGCATTGTGGATTTACCATGATTATCAGCATAAATTATGAAAGTATATAGATAAAGTTTGAAAGGGAATGGGGAAATGAAAATAATTATATTTAGTGGGTAGAGGTCAACAACATTTTATTTTAAAATGTCCTTTACTGTGGTTTTAACATTATTTTAACAATTTTTTTAAAAACCAAATTATAAGTGTATCCTATCTTAAAAACAGATTACAAGCCTGAGATTCATTTGTAAGTCAGATGTTGGGCCCACCAAAATGTTATTCATAGTGGTTGTAGGCAGTCTCCAAGGATTGAAAAATATCCTACTGGAGCTAACCAAAATCTAACCCAAACACTATGAGTTTTCAGTTGAAAAATTTATATAAAACTACACTGTTGCAATAAAATGAAAAGGAGACATTTTTACTTCTCTTGAATACTGATGGCACTTAAGAAAAAGGAGGTTTAATTAAAGGAAGATGAGAAAGGTAGGCAGGTGCTTCTGTTGACATTCTGAAGGGGTCTTGGGATAGTTTCAAGGACATTAACAGCTTAAGGCTCTGGTTCTTCGTATAATTTCATATCATAATTTATAAATTTCTCTTTGATTCAAGTGCATCACTATCATTACTCTTAAGCATTTTAGACCTGATGAAGGTCTTTTCTTTTTCTTTTTGACACACAAATGAGATGAGTATGGAGGGAGACCAAAAAAAAAAAAAAAAAAAAGAGAGAGAGAGAGAGAGAAAGAAAAGAGAGTTTCCTGAGATAAACTCAGAGTTGAGAAAGAAAGAAGTAACTAAAAGCACCTAAAAAGGTGGTTAGGCGGTTGAAGCAGATGTACCCAAAAATTCAAGTAAGAGACCGAAATGAAATTGCATAGATAAAGAGAAGGCCAAGTTTATTTCTGGTGATCTAGCAGAATGGAATAACTATCTTGACCAGTCCTCCTGCCTTAAAAAAAAATATATATATATATATATATATATATACATACTAAACTGAAAATGTTAAATTAAATATTCTAAACATCTTAAAAGCATCAAGGAGCTGGAAAAAGAGTCAGTCATTACCAGCCCCAAATGTGAGTGAAGGTTGGAACACAGAGTTGTGGAGGGAGCATCCTTTGTAATTCTGAACTAAGGACATTTGTGCTCGCTTCGGCAGCACATATACTGAACTAAGGACATTTACTGAACTTGGAGACTCTCAGTGTGACTTTTCATGGCCTCCTGAGGTGTGGGTGACAGAAGATTAAGCTCAGAGCCATCCAGGGTGGGGAGTCTAATACTGATTATATAATTACAATACCCTGTGGAGTGAAAAGAACAGGACAGAACTAAAAAAATGTATACAGCAAATATTTCTTGATTACTCTCCATCAGAAGGAGAAATGTAGTTAGTGTTAGGAGGTCTAGCAATTGTCCACGAGAGTAAGAAAATGATCAAAGTGTTTTTGGTAGGTTAAACTTGCACATAGCCACTTCAAAGATAACCATTAAAAGCATCAACTAGAGCCCATAACTTCTAAATTAGTAGAAGAGAAAATGGAATGATAAAATATATTAAATCCATCTAAGATAATGGAAAAAGAAACAGAACAGGTGTATAATAAAAGAAACAGAAGATCTGAGACCATTGGAAAGCACAAAACAATGTGGTAGATAGAAATCCAAAAACATCATTAATTTTATCAAATGTAAGTGGGCTAAAAGCTCTAGCTAATAAGAAAGATGTTCAGGTTAGATTAGTAAAACGATCAACTAAATGTTGTTTATAAGAGCCACATCAGAAACATAGAGACAGAAAAGTTGAAAGTAAAATATGGAAAGCTCTGCCACGAACGTGCTAAGACAAAGAAATTTGGTGTAGCTAGCTTAATATCTGTTAAAATAGACTGTGAGGCACAAAGTATTTCTAAAGATGGAGAGGGTCACTTTGTAATGACAATAAGCTTAATTCACAAGAATGAAATGACAGTTGTAGATTTGGATCTCTTAATGTCTCAAAAATATAAATGACCTATAAAAACAAATCGAGAAAAATCCACAACAGTGGAAGATTTTTAAACACATCTCTCTCAGTAATACATTGAACAAGCAGACCAAAAAGCAAAGGAATATAGAAGATTTAAATAATACACATAACAAATAGTCCCAAGAGACGGATAGAGATTGTAACACCCCCAAAACCGCAAAATACACATTTTCCCAAGCATACGTAGAACATTTATATAAAATTATACCCTCGACACATTTTCAATCTTCAAAGTCACACAGTTCACTTTATCTCATGGCAAGGCAATCAAGCTGGAAATCAATAACCAAAAGATCATTGGAAAATACATTTGTAAAGGAAGAAACACGTTAAGTGGGTGAAATCGTAAGTTACAATGAAACTGAGAAATTAATTTGAACTGAAGGATAATGAAAGCCACAATGAGACACATATGCATGAGATTGGCAAGAAGGGAGTAAGTAGTCTGACAACACCAAATGCTGGTGAGTCCCGGGGGAGCCCTGGGAACCCTCCTACGCTGCTGATGGAAATGTCAATCGGTACACCAGTGAAAAATGAAACAGTCACCTACTTGGACACGGTCTGGGTCCCGGTGATTCCACTCCTGGGTATGTACCCTGGAGACCTGAGGATCTCATGTGTCCCAGGAGATGAGCACAGGAATGTGCTTAGCGCTATGGTTCGTAATAGCTCAAAACTGGAAGTAGCCCAAATGTTGTTCATAATGACGTCGACAGTGATGCTGCTGATAATAATAATAACGGGGATGAGGACATTGTGGAATATTCTTAAAATGGAATGTCGCACAGCCAGGAAAGGGAATGAACTCCCTGTACGTGCAGCAACGTGGATCAATCTCACAAACAGAAAGAGGGAACCATGCCATTCATAAATGCATACTGTATCATTCCATTTACATAGTTTTTTTTTTTTTAAGCAGGCACACTAAACTTTAGAGATGCATACCCAAGGGATACTACTAGAAACATAAGCAAGGGAATAATTAGCACAAAGTCAGCATGGTGGCTCTCTCTGTGAAGAAGGAATGTGACTGAAGCAGAGGGAGCTTCTGAAACATTGGCACTATTCTGACGTTCGGTTAGGAGATCCAAATCTACGACTGTCATTTCATTCTTGCGAATTAAGCTTATTGTCATTACAAAGTGACCCTCTCCATCGTTAGAAATACTTCGTGCCTCACAGTCTATTTTAACAGGTAGGAAGCTAGCTACACCAAATTTCTTTGTTTTAGCACGTTCGTGGCGTATCTTTCCATGTCTTACTTTCAACATTTCTGTCTCTATCTTTCTGATGCAGCTCCGAATAAACAACATTTAGTTGATTGTTTTTACTAACTTAACCCGAACATCTTTCTTATTAGCTAGAGCTTTTAGCCCACTTACATTTGATATAATTAATGATCTTTTTTGGATTTCCTATCTACTATATTGTTTTGTGCTTTCCAATGGTCTCAGCTCTTCTGTTTTTTATTTTTTTATACACCTGTTCTGTGTTTCTTTCTCCATTATTTTAGACAGACTTAATATATTTTATCATTCCATTTTAACTGGGGTGAAAGTTGCATGGGTGTTCTCTAGGATATTATTCTTTAAAATATGCTGTTTCACATGAACTTCTGCCGGTGTGAGATACTTCATAAAAATTACATCTAAACAAATATATAAATTTTTAAAAGCATCAAGAAGGGGTCATTTCGTCTTTAACTTCCCTTTTCTCTCATCCATCAAGGACTCTCTGAACGAATATGGAGTTCCGACTCCATGTCAGGTGTTGTTCTAGAGAAAACACTGGAGATACAATAAAGAAGACGAAATCTCTGCCTGAAACATTTGTGTTGCAAATGGCAGAAAAATCTACCTCAAACCGGCCACGTAGCTGAAATGCTTAGAGGCAGATTTGGTCTCCAGTAGGGCTTGATCTAGCAATTCAACGATGTCACCGAGGTTCTTTCTGTCCCTCTGTTCTATCCTCTGCAGTATCCATTTTATCTTTGGACGTCCCCCTCCTGGCCATAAATGGCCTCTTCACCGTCACGGAAGAGCAAATGTCCTGAGGTTTACCATAAGTGGACTAGTTGAAGCCTGGGTTATATTCCCATTTCTGAAACAATCAGAAGAACTTCAGGAGGGGGAGCAAAGTGTGCTGATGGGCTTGCAGTAGGTAATGGGGTTCAACGTAAGTCCAGGCACATCGCCGAAAATCATACCTGCGCTGTTCCCCAAATCGTGAATCAGAAGCTCTTGCCAGCAGAATGGAAGTTAGAAAGGCCCCTGAAATCATTCTCGATGGTGCCTGGATCGTGGAGCACACATTCTTTTTTTTTTTTTTCCTTAAGATTTTATTTGTTTGGCAGAGAGAGAGAGACACAGCGAGAGAGGAAACACAAGCAGGGGGAGTGGGAGAGGGAGAAGCAGGCTTCCCGCCGAGCAGGGAGCCCGATGTGGGCCTCGATCCCAGGACCCTGGGATCATGACCTGAGCCGAAGGCAGATACCTAATGACTGAGCCACCCAGGAGCCCCAGGAGCACACATTCTTGGGAGGGGTGGGGAATCAGAGAAGAAATAAGTAAACAAATAAACAAGATAAAAACAGTGATAAATGCTATGACGGTAATATAAAAGAATGTGGTCTCCAAGAAAACAGAGATTTGTATCTGCTTTCCTCATTGCACTATCCCACCTGCCCAGTCCGGGGCCTCGCACACGTGGGCCCAAAGTAAATACTTGTCGAGTTGGATCGAATTGAATCATAAGCAGGGTACAATGATAATCATTGCTCTGTATCACACCCTTGCTGCTCCCAGCCACATGCTCTCCTTGGGTTCCTTGCTGTTCTTCCCCCCAGAGCCCTCCCCCTTTTTCCCTCTGTGTGTCCAGGTCCTAAACATCTCTCCACACTTTGTTGAAATTCCATCTTCTTCAAGGAGTCCTCCGTGCCATACCTTCTACTCTTTACCTGCCTCCTGACCATCCCCGATTCCAGCACGGCATGGACCAGTGCCTTTTAGCCCTAGGTTTTCTCATGCTTGGTCATTTGCCAAATGTTCTTTCATAACGTTGGCTGAAACAATTTCATCTTTACGTGTTTGTAAACCCCAAACAGAGGAAGATTTATCTGTAGATAGGCATGGGCTTTGTTTGTTTGTTTCCCCTCGCTTAGCTATTTACTAGTTATACATGAACTTGGGTAAATGGTTCGCTGCTCTGAGAATCATTTTCCTGATCTGTAACACGGGGGTACAGCCTCCCTCCTGAGGCTGCTCTGAATACCGAGGTTATGTACGCCGCTACCATGGGGTGGGTACTTGATAAACAGGAGTGATGATGAGGAAGGGGAGGTGGAGGAGGAGGAAGATGAAAGCGGCAGGCTTGCCCCCTCTTGCTGGTTTGTCACTGGTGGGGATGGAGAGCCAGCGCAAGCCCACGCTGACCTCGGCGTCAGCAAGAGGGAGCTCGCTGAGGCAGGCCCCGCTAAGTCACCGCGCTGCGGAAATAAAGAAGCGGGGAAGGAAGGGAGCAGCGGGGGCGGAGCAGCCCGTGCCCTGACACAGGCATCCCCTTAGGGCCACGGTGCTCACGCCGAGCTAACAAGCACCCAGCATCAGCGGGGGCTGGGCGGCTGAGGACATCCTCCCCCGTTGTTTCCTAATTGACTCAAAGGAGGGTATGTGCGTGCCTGGGTGCAGGCGGAGCTGCCGCCCGGGGGGCGGAGGCGCTGCTGTTATGCTAATTCTTGTGCACCCCATGGGTCAGAAAAGAGCAGATATTTCATCTGCCACGGGAGGAACGGCAGCGATTAAGGCAGTCACGATGCCATGAGGTGGTATTAGCGAAACAAATGAGGACTCTGTCTCTGGTCTTTTTTGGGGGGGAAGCCCTGCCTAAATAATTTCTGTTTACTTTTTGTGCGTGTAGCTCATGACTGCTCAATTAGATCATTCATGAGCACGGGGTCCCCAAATGTAAAGAGCAAAATGGACAGGATTTCCTCTAATCCCAGCTTCTCTACCAGCTGGCTCGTCGGGCTTAGAGTACACCTGCTGCCTTCTCAGCTACAGACTTTCCAACCCCTCAGCCAAGTCCACCCCATCCAGCTCTGCTTCCCACCCCAGACGAGATCTGGGGTTAGGGGAGGTCACTACAGAGCAATCAGGTCAAGTGAGTTCATGCCTGAGGTCCTGATCTGCACCTATCCCTGGCTGGAAGAGCTTTCCTGAACGTGTTCCTGGTGTGCTCATTCTAGTAGTTAAGAGCATAGATTGTGAAATGACATTGACCCGATTTTAAGTTTTCCCATTTAGGAGTTATGTGGCTTTCAGCAAACACTTTACTTCTATGGTGGAAAAAAAAAATTAGACCTACCTTACAGAGGAGTTGTGAGAACCAAATAAGATAATGCATGCATGGTGTTTGGCACGGTGCTTGGTGTAAATTAAGCATCAGTAAATGTTAGCTTTTATTATAATTATTGGCAGGGGCAGTGGTGACATGGAGAGCAATGTCTTTGACCAAAGAGCTGGATGGACTGATGTTATCATCCAGGTAGGACTGTGGCTCCTCCATCAGGCTGGCCTTCGAGGAGAATTGGCTAGCTTCATGGACCACAAGTGCACCAGGACACCTGCAATTTAAAAGAAAAAAAATTACTGCAAAGCCTTAGTTGTCAGCATGGGAGAAGTAGACTTGGTTCCTGGCAGCCCCAGGAGGTTAGCTGGACCACACGGCTCTGACCAGGTATAGGTGGATAAGCACCCAGCGTAGTTCAGGAGTGGCGCGGGTCGGCATTCTGGTCCGACGGCTCGGGGGTGACTTTCAGGGGGATTGCTCACATGTAGAGTAGGCCTCTGACCCCAGCCCTCACCTGCTCCCCTGTTAATCTGTTTGTTAGTCGGGTCCTGCAAGAAACAGATACCAAGATGGGATTCAACGTGCCAAGATTGCATCAGAGGAAACACCTGTGAGAGAAAATGGGTGGAGGGGGTCGGGGGAGTGGAGCCGAAGAGGCTGGGAGCAGCCTCAGGTGGCGATGTGAGTCTGACCCCACCAAGCGACGGAGAGAGGGCAAACTGGACAAAGGATTTCAGAGCACCGCAGCCAGGGCCCTGGGCCAGTTATGTTTTCTGTGGTTGGAGGTCTGCGATGTGCATGATCGTGGCTGCCACGGTCAACAAGAGGAACAGTATCTCAAAGGCAAAATGATCAGATTGCAGATGACACAGGTGCAATGCTCGGAATCCTGCCCTCCCCGGGTTTGAATGCATCGTTTTTTCGAAGTGAGCATATTCACGAGCTCCCCACAGGAATGCACTCGTTTCTTGGGGTGCCTCTCTCTCCTTTCTCGTCACCACCATTTGTGGTTGTACGATCAGAATGACATTCTGACAAGGTACAAGAAACTATATTGTGGAGGAATACGCACTAACATGAAAAGCTAGTCAAGGTGTATTTTTCATTTAAGAAAAACAGATTATAAAACCTGCATTTACAGCATGATTTCCATTTTGTTCAAAGAACATACCGGCATCAGAAAGAACATCGAAAGAGATAAGCATAAGAATATTAATGGTGGTGGGGCGCCTGGGTGGCTCAGTTGGTTAAGCGACTGCCTTCGGCTCAGGTCATGATCCTGGAGTCCCGGGATCGAGTCCCACATCGGGCTCCCTGCTCAGTGGGGAGTCTGCTTCTCCCTCTGACCCTCTTCCCTCTTGTGCTCTCTGTCTCTCATTCTCTCTCTCTCAAATAAATAAATAAAATCTTTATAAAAAAAGAATATTAATGGTGGTTATATATTTGTGTTTTTTTTTAAACTTCTTTTTGTGTCTCCGTGTTTTCTGTTTTCCCGCGGTGAAGGTATCTTACTTCTGAGGCATCCCCAGTGCTTTGGAACTATCTTCTGAAGGCCGGGACACACCTCTCACCGGCTTGGCCTCTTTGTAAAGCATGAAATGATAAAGTGGTTTCTCTCAAGACTTGTCACCATTTTTGACTACCTTCTTGGCTTTTGGACTTTTTACCTGCTGGGACCCCTGAGGACTGCTAACACCCAGCCTCAGTCCCAGGGCCCTCCTATAGCAGCCAAACCTCTCGCCTGACTTAACTCGAAGCTACTGTGGGATGATTCCCCATTGGAATGATTAGCAGTGATAATATTATTAATAAGTTTGCCCCCACTTCCTCTGTTTCCTAAAAACAACAGCAAACATGTATTGAGTGCTTACTATGTGCCAGGTACTATAAGAAATATTTTAAATGGATTGACTGAATTCATTTTCTTGATAATTCCATGAGGTTGGTACTATTCCTACCCACAGTTTGCAGAGGAGGGAACGCGGCAACAGAGGTGAGTCAGGCGGGCCAATGCACGCAGTCAGTGAGGATATTTGCCCACCTTTGCTGATGTTTCTTGGTCCTGCCTCCAAATGGCTAATCCTTATCAACTGCCACTGACCCACACGTGAGTGTGAAAGATGTATATATACAACTTTTCTTCAGGCAGGGCACGACCTAAAGCATCCAGCTGGGACTTGGGACAACTCATTAAATCCTGTGAGCCTCAGTTTCCCCATCTGTAAAGAGGACTCATATACTTTTGCAGAGTTCTTAAGAAGGTTGACTAGTAGAGGGAGAGCAAGTGCAGAGAGGGAGGTAAAGAAGAAGTAGGAATTCTTACGTTCAGTTAATGGAAAAGAGGGGACTCTAATATGAGCACTTTGAAACATTCATTTTTTGAAAAAGAAGAAAAAAAAGAAAGATTGTGTTCAGAATGAGTTTTTAGAGCAGTGGTCTCCAGAGTTCAGGCCTTTGAGAATTTAGTGGAGGAACCATAGGACTAACCCCTTGACAGGAAAGGTAGGGTTGCTCCGGTCAGCCCAGGGTGCGATGGAAGTGCGAAGGAGCTTCCACGAAGGAGGGGACTAGGAGACAGGACCTAGAAAATGCTGTGGGAGAGGTGGTGTTTACACTGCCCAAGAAAGGGGGGTGAGGGCACGCCATGTGGAAGGAACAGCATGCACGATGGCCCAGCGACCAAAAGGCCATCACCATCATCATCGTCGTCACACCATTCTTTCAAGTATCTGCTGGGGTGGACGCATACAGTAGGTGCTTTCTATGTGTTATTTTAAATCCCCACACAACCCCGTAAAGGAGACATCCTTATACACATTTTCGAGATAAGCAAACTGAGCCTTTAGAGGTTCAGTGGAGTCGGGCAAGGGGTCAAGCGGGACCCGGAGAGCCCGGGCATGCGGACTCCAAAGCCCAGGCTCATTCTGCTGCCCTGAGGCTCTCCTTTGAGATCCTAAAAGCCAAGCCGAGTTCGGGGAACCATGGAATATTCAGTGGGGCAGAGAACTCTCTGGGGAGTTGGAGAAATGAGGCTGGAGGAAGAAGCAGGGCCCAAGTCCCACAAGGCTCTGAAGGCCCTGCTCAGACATCCCCACTTCATCCTGAGGGAACGGGGGATCGCCAAAGCGCTTATGGTGTTGGGGCTGGGTGATGAGACTGGTTCTGTGGTATGAAAAGACCGCTTTGGCCGAAGCGGGGGGCACTGAATGAGAAGATCGATTTCGGAGGTAGGGATGCCCGTGGAGAAGCTGTCGCAGCAGCTCCGTGATGGCGCCCTAGGAAGGGGGGGGGCATATGGCATTGATACACCTGCTGCTTTGCTGAAAGGGTTCACTAGAAAAGTTTCAGAAGTCTGAGTCACTTGTCTCCAGAATCTTCCCTGAGTCTCTCCTGTTTCCCTTTTCCTTTCTTCTTCGTACCCGTTCCTCAGGATGATTCTAGATTCCCAAAGCAGGAAGCTGTCTAGGAAGCAGATCATAAAGAGAAAGCTGTTACTCATTCACGTTTGGAGGCCAGCCCCCACCATGCCGTGGCAAGAAGGAAATGTCTGTTGACGACACGGCGGGGACGGGAGAGCCGTGGCCGCCAGCAGCAATTCTGCAGTGCCACAGATGAGGCCATGGGGCCCGTCCGGCCCGGGGACGGGGGGGCGCCTCTCGGCCCCGCCCAGCTCTCTGACTCAGAAGCTTGCGTGCTGACGAGGAAGCCGTGGGTGACACAGGGATCCAAGTCACTTTAACAGGAAAGATGCACGTTTTGGTTGGTTACCTGCCAGCACTTTGATTCCACTTAGCTACTTGAATGCTCCAAAGGGCACAGATACGATGAGAAGAAGGGAAAGCTCACTCACGTGGATGTTAATAACAACTCTGTTCATTTCCTTGTTTCCGGGCCCGGACTTGCTCACTCGCAGGCAAGGAGCACCGTGTGGGCATGACTGCTTGGGTTCAAACGCCACGGTGGCATTTAACGAGGTGTGTGACCCCGGGCTAGTTAGCCGATCTCCCCTTGTCGGAGTTTCCCCACCTGTAAAATGGGGATCGTGATCACAGGGTTGTGATAAAGATGAAACAATTTAATATCTGTAAAGGACTTAGGATAGTGCTTGCTTAGTTTTACTGAGTCAGTGAGGCGCATGGACCAGATGTTGTCAAGTGTTTCTAGGGTCCTCTTTCCCTCTAACCCGAGCGTCTCCCTGACCATGGCTGGGTCCTCACCATAGGACCACCCAAACCCTCTTAACGTAACTAAAGGGAGAAGGCCTCCTCCCTTTCAGCCCATCCTCACCCTGCCCATCCGTTAAAGGTTCGTTCTCCTCAACTCCTATGCAGAACTTTCTCCACCTACCCCCACCGTAAAATTTTCTTATAATTATTCATTATAATTATTTATGGTATGCATTCTGACATCTCTGTAATTTTGTCATGAATACAATTCTTGCTTTCTCCACTCCACTGTTAGACCTCCGAGGGCCGAACGGTTTTCTATTTCTCAGATGCCCACAGTAAGCCCATGAAAAGAACCCAGTGACTGCCTGACGTCAGCAGAGGAAAGCTAGAACCCTCTCTGAATACAGTCATCCCTGTGTGTTGGCAGGGTGGTGGCAGGCTACGTGGAGGAACCGGCCATGACCAAGAATTCTTCCTTGTCCAAAATAGTTCCCTCAGCAGGGCCAGGTACTCACCATCAATGATCCCTGTCTGTGTCTTAGGCTTTCCCTCTTCCATAACCCTTCGAAACATGTAAATACTCGTGGGATCCCTGTAAGATGCAAATGGTGGCAGGATTCAGCACGGGAGCACAGGGAACGGTGGTGGAAAAAAAACATGTAACTGGGAAGTCAAGTGCCCCTGTTTCAATTTCTGGCTCTCCTTGTAACTCCCATGGAGAACTTTCCCAAACCACAACCTCTTTGTGTTTCTGTCTATACAAAGAAATATTGTAATATATCGTTCTCAACATCCCTTTGGGCTTTAACCTTGTGTAATTCTACAAAATCAAGCAGTGAAAATTCAGACACACCTTCAGGCAACTAGGGAAATATCTCTTGCTTGAAACACATTGCTCATGCGCTGAGATTGTTGACTGGCGAAACCAGCTCAGAAATCCATCGTGACAGCATTTATCAAACACTTTAAAGAGGTTCACATTCTTTGATCCGGTCATTTCATTTCTGTGAAATCATTCAAAGTACAGCAGAGCCTTATGAACAAGGACTTTAAATGCAGTGATATTTATAATAATAAAAACAGAAACAGCCTAAATGCTACCTCATATGGAAAAGGCTAAGTACACCGTGCATTCCATTCGTTTGGGTTGATTGATTCTTGGATTACCAAATAGCCTTTAAAAAAGAATACGGCAGGGACAATGTTTATGCTATAAAGATAAAAATTTTAAGGTAGTAAAAACTGCATGTAGAATATTCTCACAACCGTGTAAAATAAACAAATCATTAAAAATTATGAACAAAAGAAAGATCAAAAGGGAATATATACAAAAACAATGGGACTCAGGTGTGAGTTTTTTCCCTAATTTTCTAATATGAGCATATAGTTTTTTAAATAATAGAAATGACAATGTTTTTTTAAAATACTTTAACAGAATTTAATATGCCATAAATTGTACTATGGATGGTGATTTCAAGGACAATAAAGTGTCACAAAAGTTATCTAAGATCCTTAGACTACCCAACTACAGTCCTACTAAAGGGTAGCCAACTCTGTGACTCCTTACCTGTGTGACTTTGGGCAAGTTGCTTAACTTTTCTGAACGTCCATTTACTCCAAGTATAAAAAAGGGACTATTTGCATAAAACAGCTTAGTGCAAACCTCGGTTCATAGTAAGCACTCAATTAAAGTTAGATATTATCGGTTGTAACAGTATTATTACATTTTTCCGTCTAATTCTGATAGAGAGCAAAAATGAGTAGAGAAACCTTCCAGCAAGATTTATGGGGTTTGCTGAGCTTGGGTTTTTTTGTGTGGTTCTTTTTGTTTGTTTGTTTTGTCTGCCAAAATATGAAGATGGATTGAAGGTATACATGCATGCACGAAATTACTTCTCTAGTTTTTACACTTTACTTGCATTAATGAAAACGCAATCATAATACAAAGGAGGGGAAAATCTGAACAGCAAAGGCCAGACAACAGGCTCCTATTATATCTTTATGTTAAAAACCTTATTGTACCTGTAGAGAGAAAGCATGGGGTTTATGTAACTGAGGATTTGTCATTTAAACTCTGAATGCCAAGCCCCACTGTAGGATTAGAAGGGGCTTTCTCGGGCATTATCCCCTCCTCAGCACTATTTCCAGGAGCTAACAGTTGCAGTCATTGGCATAAGTGGATTGTAACAAAACTACCTATGTGAACATTTAGGAAGTAGATTTATTTCTTAATACCTTTCTCCTGCCCACAAAAGATGTGAAACAGCTACATTTAAAGATAAAATGGGGAGAGCCAAAGTGAGGAACAATAAGATCCTGCTAGCACCAGATGAATAGGAAAATATTATATATTGTATGAAAGGAAGAGAAGATAGGGTGGTTCTTTGATCGTGTAGGAAGGTAGTTGAAAACATGACACTAAAGTAAAAGGAAACTTTAATGTGCACACATGCGCGTGTGCGTGCACACACACACACACACACACACAGGCAACATGGACTCCCTAAATCTCCAAGTGCATAGAACAGATACTGAGTAATCTGAATTGATACTAAACATTAAAAACAGTCTCCTAGGACATTCATCTTAAAATGTTTAAAGAGGGGCACCTGGGTGGCTCAGTCGGTTGAGCGTCTGCCTTCGGCACGGGTCATGATCCCAGGGTCCCGGGATCGAGTCCCGCGTCGGGCTCTGCTTCGCCCCCTGCTCCTGTGCACGCTCTCTCTCTCTCAAATAAATAAATAAAATATTTTTTAAAAAAATAAAGCATTTAAGGAATCATCTCGAATCCTTGAAGAGCTACTGTACCACACTGGGAAATTCTTGGAAGCCAGAGTTCCGGGTGGTCAACGAAAGGACAAGGACCACATACCTTTTATGAAATGGTACAGGATCCACATACACATGAAAGGTAAGATAAACCCATTTTTCCTTGCGGGACAACATTTAAACAAAATAGTTCGATAATAAAACGGAAGGCGAGAACAGCACAGGATGATGAGTAACAATCAACACTACATTATGAAGAAGCAAATCCTGCTGACCCAATGTCATTTTTGTTGGTAACAGATGACAAGCCTAATGGATCTGGGGTAGCAAAAAACATAATATGTATTGACCTTAGAAAGGCTTTTGATTCTGCTTCTGGCCATGACCTGCTCATTAACTAGCTTGAAAACTACGGTTCAGACCATATACAATTGGCACTGGAGGATGATATCGACAGACTGGTTTTGATAGTTCAGTAAGAGTAAGAGGGGGGAAGCACACTCTGTTGGTTTCTCAAGGAGCTGACCTAAGGCTGACACTACTTAATATTTTCATCAATACTTCCGTGGGTAGAAGACAAAATCTGCCTGCTAATGACAGGAAAATGCAGTAATGAAGAGTTTTAACCCAGAGATAAGATAGATGATAGGTGGGAAGCTGTTTTTCATCTCTACCTCCAACAGCCAAAGAAAACAGATCTAGAAAAGTGTATGAAAGATAGGCAGAGAAAACACAAAACACTAGATCGTTGACAAACGCTATCTTTGAGGATAAGACAAAAAGGAGGTCATAGAGAGTTAAGGTGAGGGTGCAAATAAATGAGGAGGATCGTTGAGAATGAGTTATTTATAGATATACAGAACAGGGAAGACAGTGGAAAAGGCTGAAAAGTCATTTACAAATATAACTGCAGGTCAGAATCTGATGGTGATGTGTGACTAGCAATCTATATGCCTGTTGGAAAAAAGTATGCCAGGGCACAAATAGCTCAATATGCCTTAGGAGTGTGTTTAAGGCAACCACTCAGCAAAGAAGGTGAAATAATCGGCTCGAATGGGTATCATTCATCACGGCAATTTTTCCTCTGAGGGTAAATAGTTAAGGAGGTGAATGTAGATAGAGCCTTGATGGATGCAAGAGCATATAGGATACTCCGAAATCAAGAACATTAAACAAAATGCAGTCTAAGAAGGCAAATGTTTTTAACAAACCAAAACCAGTATAGAAGGCCTCAGGTGGTGCAGAGGGAAGTGGGAGGTAATTCTCTGGGTCCAGGAACGGATTACATCATTATCAGTCCCTGGGAAGAAGGGAGAAGGGGGAGAGCGAGAGGTAGAGTTGGCTGGAGTAAGAACTCCCCAAAGCCCTGAAAAGCAAATTGGAATGCTTTTGACAAAAAAAAAAAAAAAAATCCTTTTACAAAAGTCCCAGTCTAACCAGATCACGAAACTCTAATGACAAATAGTAAAAGTGTATGATTGTGTATAAGTGTGATTTGGAGAGCCCTAAAATAAAAAAAGGATACAAAAGGTAAAGAGGAAAACATTCTTCAATTAGTTAAAGCAACAAAGGAGGCCAAAGGAAAGAAAGCCCCCAGCTCCTCACATCATCCATTTGAGAGTTCCTGCCTCATGACAGCCAGGAGAAACTTGTGAGGAAAGCGAATTCTGGGGGCCTGCAAAGAACAAAATTAAGGGGTATTAGGACCACGCAGTTGTTAATCCCCATCTCATGTAGGTCTTAGCTTTTTGATTTGTTACTGAGGATTATCTGGGCACCTGTGAAGCTTTGAGAAGAGAAATTATAACTTTTCTAATCCGAGGAATATCTTTTAAAATAAATTTATTTTAAAATTTCATAATACGTTAATACCTGCTCATTATTAAAAATACAGAGGGGGTATAGAAAGCAAAATCTGGTAGCGTTCCTTCACATCGCCTACCCAAATCCCCTCCACAGAGCTAGAGCTAATTAGTATGTCAGGTTGGATTACGTCCTTCCAGATCTGTTTCTGTATATTTGCACGTGTGCGCGCACACGCACACACACCCACACACCCACACCCACTCCTTAAATACATAGACTAGAGATTGGCTCATGGCAGAACATGTAGTTCTGCCTCATTCCTGGTAGTGGGAATGTAGTTTCTCATACCCCATAGTGTTGAGATGCCAGCTTACTGTCTTCCATCTTTTCTAGCATAAACAGTCCTGTGACGGTGTCTCTATATACATAAATTGGAGCACTTATGGAGTCTTTCTACAGAAGAGAAGGCAATATCCTAAAAGTGTAATTTCTTGGGATACACTTTAGAAGTTTTGATAGAAGCTGCCACATTGCCGCCCAGAATTGCTGTCACAATTTCCTCTCTCTGGAGTATTTGAGGGTATGTCATTCCCTACACCATCAGAGACCCCGGATGCTATCGCCTCCACTCCGCATTTCAGAGGCCAAAAACAAAAACAAAAACAAAAGCTATGTTTTGTTTGGATTTGCATTTCCCCATTACCATCCCCTAGGGCCTATTGTCTATTACCCAATGAGATTGAGCACCTTTTCATATGTTAATTATCCATGTAACATTTCTTCTGTAAATTGCTTGTTCAAAGACTTTCACTCATTTAGCTATTGGTTTATCTTTTCCTTATTGGTTTATACGAGTTCTTTGTACGTTATGGATATTAACCCTTTGTCATGTAGGGTATAGCTATTTTCTTCTAAACTATCACTGGTCTTTTATCTTTTGTTACAACTTAAAACTAACTTTATATAGGGGTTTAGTGAAGATTACCAATACTTTTTAAAAATTATATCATTAAATTAAGTCTTTTTTTATTTTTATTTCTTTAAAGATTTATTTATTTATTTTGAGAGAGAGAGAGAGAGAGAGAGAAAGAGAGCACGTGAACAGGAGGAAGGACAGGGGGAGAGTGAGAATCCCCAAGCAGACTCCCTGCTGAGCATGGAGCCCCGACACAGGGCTCGATCCCAGGACCCTGAGATCGTGACCTGAGCTGGAATCAAGAGTCGGATGCTCAACCAACTGAGCCGCCCAGGCGCCCCTAAGTTTTACTTTTTAATCCAATAAAATTTACCCCATTTTACAATCTCTGTTGTTTACATGTAGTTGATCTTTCTGCTCAGTGTATAAACTAAAGCCCAGTCAGGCTTTACCTGTTGGGTTGTGCTTTCTTTTCTAAAGCATTTAAAGCTAATGTGCAATCACTTGGAAATCCTATCTTCTATTACGTTTTAGCCAGGCCCTCCAGGTCACATGCCAACTCTTAGGAATCAAGCTGTTAACAGTACTAGGAACCCATCCACGTTCCTTAAGCCCCAGACAGACGAGAAAACAACACTTGGTTGAACTGAGACTCTTAAGCCAACTCGGACTGCTATTATTTTACTGCCTTGTACATGACATAAATGGCATACACTAAATGAATCTCATAATTCAGACCTGAAGAGAAAAGTCCATGGTTAGAGGGCTACAGACTCTTATATCCCATTCTACCCCACAGCCCATTGAGCGCATCTAGTGGCAACAGAATCTGTTCTATAAAAAAGTGCCAATTTATGCCCCAGTTTATTAGCTTGCTGTAGAACTGACAGAGCAAAGAGCTCATGATTAGCTGACAGATTTACAGATTGCATACCCGGTACCCATCTCTAGGATTTCAGAGCCAAGTATGGTTGTAAATAGGTTTTCCTCATTCTCAAACACAGAGGATAATATTTGGGAAAACATTCAAATTCCCTGGCTCCCTTCCACGTTTGCTCTCTTCCCAATGCTTAGGCCCCACATGAAAAAACAAGAAAGCTGAGTATCTGTAGGGCCTTGAGTCTCTCCTCCCCGCTCCCTCCCGCTCCCGGTGCACACCATATGTGGTCACTACACCATCTCGTGGCCATTCGTGTAAACTGCACGTTCCCCGCCGGGAGGCAACTTGCCAAGATCCTCTTTGCTGCCTTGCAAAAGGTTCATCACCATCCTGTCTTCTCATTTCCTTCTTTCCCGCCACCAAATTGGAAAGGAAAGCCCATGCGAGCAGGGCTCACCCTCTGTGTTTCCTTCTGTCTGCCTGCGTGCGTGCGTGCGTGGGCGCTCATACACACGTCCTGCAAAGACCACCTCCATGCATCAACTAGCTCTCAGGTTTCTATCAGAAATCCCGAAAGTCAGATAAAGGGACTGCCAGAAGAAATTCTTCCCCAAGGTGCTGTTCCTTTCCGTCACCGATATCACCTACTCCAAATAGCAAGTCCGTGTTTGAGTTTTGAACAAACAATACTGTAAACAATACCGTAATACTAAATCTCTGATGAACTATTAAAAGGTACAGGCGGCCAGATACATTTTGCTTCATCAGTAAAACCACCCAAGAAAGGGTCTCATTAAAAGCAACAGCAAGAAATCAATTAAAATCAGCTTGGACACTGTGGAAGGAAATGACTTTGTCAGGTTAGTAAAGTGACATCTCTCCGAAGGAAGTGATAATGTGACATATTTAAAGGAGTACCAGTGTTTGGACCAAAGTCCACGGGGGCTGAGTGAGTCAAAGGGGTAACTCTGGCACACACCAGCAGGGTTGACGGAGACAGGCGATGGTTTTCTGCGGTAAGGGAGTCAAGAGCATTCGATAGCCTATAGGATGTGAAGACTGAGGGCGAAATCGAGGCTTCTGTGTTGGCTTTATAATGAGTCCACTTGCCTACGTTTCCCACTATTCCCTTTCTCACATTTCAGTTAGAGTGGTCTGTGAGATATTCTTGTGGGAGATTCGGAGGGCAGAAGGGAAGCCGAAATTGTGGCGCAGTTAACGCGTCTTGTTGCTTATCTGCTGGCTCCCCTCGTTGGCGTGAGGGTGTGGCCGGGCCTGCGATGGCTTCACAGTCCTTGTGTCCTTCTTCAGCTTCTTCAACTTCTGGACCAGACATGTGTGTGTTTAGCTCTGTGACAAAGTGTTTTGGCCTCTGCAGGACCCTCGAGGACCCTCGTGACATCAAGGTCAAGGCAACAGGTATTGATAGGGGTTTCAGTTCATCCTCATGGGGTCCACAGCGTTCCTGTCCTCCCCCGCTTCACATGCGTCTTCCCTTCCCGACTGCTCACCCTGAGGACCTCAAGCTTCAGCATCAGGCACAAAGACAACTACCTTTCAGAGGCAGCTTAACCAGTGCCCACAATTGTGTGACGTCAGATCCTGGGAACAAATCTCTTTATGGATATTTATATGTCCTTATGGATCTGCTTCTCTGTTTGAACCCATGACTGATACAGCCGCATACAGATGGGCAGCACACAAGGAAAACCTAGGACACCACAAACTGCCCTTGGACTTTAGTGAGGTTTTTCCAGGGATATAATTCAATGATGAACACCCCAAATTTCCTCACAGGAAAAATTTCATCCAAACATGCAGGCCTTGAGTGTCCATCGTGGGCAAGTCTAGAACGGAAGACAGAGAATGTCTAAAAAGCCTGCTTTCCCCTAAAGAATATATTTATAGTTCAGTAAGGGAGATAAGGCAGGCATGCAAAAAATAAAATTCAAGGCAATCTGTGATAAGCTTTGCAAGAGAGGTTCAAAGTGTTATCAGAGTATCTTCCGCACCAGGGATCCAATATCTAACTGTGTATAGAAATGACCACAAGCATCCTAGTTTATCACCTCCATGGACATGTCTACTGCTCTCAAGTTTTCTAAAGTGTGTATAAATCAGATAAAACAACATCTTAACTAGTCACACCCAAGGCTATTCATTGCTGGCGTAGCGCTGCTAAGAGAAGGGTTGCCAGGTTGGGAGGCTGCCCGAGGCCAGGGGCCAGGACACTGTGTCACGTGCATTGGGGCATGGTAAGCGGGCTGAGTCAGGGCCTTCCCTGCCATAAGCATGTGTCCTCTAATCCCAAAGGCTACCAGCCCAAGGACTGATGTGAGACCCCTGGTAGTCCAGGGCTACCTATAAAGGAAAATCCAATATAGAGAGCATGGGGTGATTCTTTCCACGACAAGTGGCCCTTTGTGACAAAAGCCTTTGCAACAGAACGCAATTAAATATTCATCAGTCATTCATTCATTTAACAAACATTTACTGAGTAACTAATATGTGCTTCCTCTCTCTCCACACCCTGCCACTTCTCACCCTTCACGGTGAAATGTCACTTCTCAGAGTAGCCCTTGTTGTTGACCCTGAATACTTCCTCTTTATCACTTTCCTCTATATGTTTCCTTCATGGCACTCAGCACGGTTTGGCCTTCCCATTGACTGGTAAGATATTTTGAGTCATGTTGAGTCTCCGATAGTAGACCAGAAACTCTACAAAAGCGGCTCTCCTATCTCTTTTATTCATATTCGCTATCCATCATGAGCATAGACCCTGGCACGTAGTAGGTTAGGTATTCGGTAAATATTGGCCAAACGAATGACGACCAAGATGCTGGAACTATGAAGATGACAGGGACAGGCCACATCCCCACTGTCCTGGAGCTCACAGTAAACCGGGGGAGGTAAGCAGGCAACCAAAAGAAGGAGAGATGGCAATGACCTCAGACAGCCTACCTTGTCACCTCCCAAAGAAACATCTCCCCCTATATCAAGTTTTGGGAAGTGTGTATAAAATCAAAGAGGACAAGATCCTAAGTCGTCACCTGAAGGGCTATTTACTGTTCTGAGCTGAGCACTGGGATGGGGGTGGACACAGGGGCTGAGGTGAGCGCAGAAGAGAGGTTAACAATCCAGTTTGGAGAGGGTAAGGGAAGACTCACCGGAAGTGGTGACACTGAGTCTGAAAAAAGAACAGGACATGTGTTATTGGGTGGCAAGCATGCAGTGCTAACAGAGAAGGTCAGAATGAGGGGGATAAGCAGCAGTAGCATTTAAAGCAAAGAAAACAGCATGTGCAAATGCCCAGAGGTGAAAGGAGAGTCATGGGGAGGACTCGGATCACCCCACCTGGCTGGTGCATGGGGTGTGCTGAGAGCTGACCCAGGCAGATCGGCAGGGGCCAGATCACGAAAGGTCGTGAATGTCAGACTCAAGACTTTGGAATGACACTCAAAGGCCTTCACTGAGTGCGCTTTATTTACAAAGATACCATTTCGTTGGTTATACACCAGGGGTTACAATGAAATGCATGAAATCATGCTAACATGCAGTACTACTAGTGAAGCTAACCATAGTTTTCAGTTACAAAACTGGAACAGAGCCAGAACATATAGACTGACAATGGAATAAAACTGTAGAAATCATGATCGCCATGGAAAATGCAGAACATTTGGCTGATGTGTGGTTTTCCTGTACAGTATTCAACACACAAGGAATTCTGAGTACCAAGCGGAGTATGTCACATATGTCTGCTACATAGTGATTCCTAGTATTGTTGAGAATAAATAGACATTGTTCTTATCTATTAAAGCAAAGGATATCTGCCAACTTTAGACAGATGTTACTATGTTCAGTGAAGTGCCCGCTATGTGTCAAATCCAGCACTGGACCCCATGAGGAGAGAATGGAAGAAAAGTATAAAGAAAAAAAAAATCTAGTTTCTGTAGGGATGGAAATATTTCCATTTAGGATTGTTTATCCAATTACCAAGTAACTTACCAGAATACAATGGATGGGACGGGGGGAGAACATAAAACATTACCAAGGAAAACAGTGCCGGTGTTTCATAAAAATTTACTGAACGTATTAGTCACAAATAATAAGTGCTTCAGTGCTAGACATGTTTCCCTGTATTAATCCAATCAAATCGTAAAACACCAGAACTCTGTTCTAAAACACTTGGCGTGATTTAACTCATTGACTCATTACCACAAATCTGTGGAGTAAGTACTGTTATAATTGCAATTTTAGAAATGGGGAGAGCTAGGCTCAGAAAGATGAAGTCATTGGCCCTAGGTCACATGGCTTATAAGGGGTCATGCCAGGATCATGAACCCAGAGAGTCTGATTATTACAGTAGGAATCCCAGAAAAGATTCTGCTTTGGGTTGAAGGCCCATAGGCAATAGAACCAAGAACAGTAGAAAAGGAAAGTGGACGTTCTCAAAGTTTCTTATGAAAACATTAGGGTATTGCTGGCTACGCCAGACCCAGACAAACCTGAGATGGAATCTCAGCTCTGCCACAAATTACCTGTGTGACCTTTGGGAAGACACTTGCCCTCTCTGGGCCTCAAGGTAAACCTGTAAAATGGGGGAAGGAGGAATAGAAATGTGATATGGGTTTGCCCTGGTGGTGTTAGAGCTGGGACAAGTTTTTAAAAAGGCTTTCAGATGATTTCAAAAGCAGTTTTGCTCTTCCAGATGCATCTTACCCACCAAGTATGGAAACCACATGCTTTCTTCAATTTACACAAGTGCTGTGTATGTGTAGATTGCGTGCGGTGATGGTCTTTGACAAGAAATGCAGTCTATGAAATAGAGAGGGCCCAACGTGGACAGGAGGCCAAAACCATTTTGTTGGACATCGAAAACATTTTCTAATGCCCCAGAGTGGAATCGGGAATTATGCCTATGGAAATCAAAGCACAGAACTCATGGTGAAAAGACCTGAGACCAAGGGCCAAGTTTGGCTGCTTCCATCTGTGAGATTTAGATTTATGGGTCTAGTAATACTGAGTTCAAGGGTGAGGGGATCTCAGGCTGCCTCTCCAAGGGTAAAGGTACCAGGCTGTGAACTGGGTGTCTGTGGGTCCAGGGACAAGTGCTGAGCAGAGTGCAATCCGAAGAACCAGAAGGAAGCCAGTTGCTTTGTGAGTACTGCTAACAGGAAAAGAAACCATTGTTAATTAAGTTTCAGAGAAGCCAGAAATGGCTTCCTAGCTTATCTGTATCAGGAGCTCAAGGCCCTCGATCCCCAGCTGCTGTTCTGGAGGAAGCTTCTGCTAGAGTAGTTGTGTGGCCAGGGACCCACCTCTCGGAACCTCAGTTTGCTTCTCTCTATAATAGGGAACTAATAAAACGCACTTGTCTGTGTTTTTGGAAAAATGAGATGAAGCTTCTTTTATGGATGATGTCTGGGAATTGCTTCAAAATATTACAGATTGTAGGGCAAGTGAGTGAGGACATGGATGAAACAAGATTGGCCGAGACTTGATAATTGCTGTAGCCGAGTGATAGGGAAATGGGGCTTCATGATGCTGTTCTATTTTTGTAAAGGTTTGGATCTTCCCATAATTAAATGTTTTAAATAATGAATAAAGCAGAGAGATAGAGCCCTGGAGTTCCAACAAGGTTTGGTTTGGGCTCCTGCCTCTAAGTATTGAGCATGTGAATTAAGCTCTCCTGAGCCTCAGCCTATTCCTCTATAAAATGTGGGAAGTAATTATTCCTGCCTCACAGGGTAGCCGTGAAGATTAAGTGAGGTTGTGCATATAAGCGACTTAGTACGGCATCTGAGATATAATACGGTTCCAAAGATACTAGCTACTAGTTCTGCCATGCTTGTTGTTCTTGGTGTTACTATTATTTTACTGTACGAAGGACCAGGAAGAGCTGTAGGCATGCAATAGGTGTTTAACAAATGGTGTGGTTCATCATGGTTATCCTCACCATCATTAGGAGTTGAACTCTTCCCACCTGGTCGGAATGTACCGTTAAGCTGTGCTCCTAATCCGGCGGGGAGATGGGTCCGATGTGGGCATTGAGGTCTCTGGGCTGAATAAGAGCTCTTTTCTCTTAGTGGAGTGGAGCTGTTATGTAATAGTTCAGAAATTTCCACCCAAGAGCAGGACCAGCTAAGTAGCCTCAAGCTGAGCTGTCAGAACCTGCCTCTGCAGAGCTTCTGGAAACAGCAGGCGGTTGGAGATTAAAGACAGCTGGAGACAGGCAGCTCTACCAGGGGTTTCATTCATTCAGGGGCTTAGAGCAGGCTCTCGGTCCTGGGAAAGGGACTCAGCTGAGAATCATTTTCTTTTCTTAAATTTTTAAAAGTAATCTCTATCCTCAACATGGGGCTCGAACTCACGACCCTGAGATCAAGGCGCATGCTCCCCCGACTGAGCCAGCCAGGCGCCCTAGGAATCATTCTCTTGGTAACAGCCTTCCCTGACCTCCCCTGCTGGTTTCCTAACTCACAGCAAAGTGCTCAACGCAGGGTAGTCAGATGAATGGGCTCTAGGACAGAAATCAAGTTGCCAGAAGCTGGACATTGGGTCAGCAAAGCCAAAGCTGGTTAATCAAATGCATCCAGACTCAGGACCGGCTTACTTCCAGAGCCTGGGGCTGGCCTGGCCATGACGTGGGGCACCGTGACCCAAAGTAGGGGAAGCAAGTAGGCAATAAGAGAGTGAAGCTTGCAGCGTGACCCAAATGACCCATTAATCTTTATGCCTCACAGAGGCCCCACTGGCTTGAACCGGTGCCTATCTGGGGTTGGCTTCCTCTGCTCTGGACAGATGCTTTCAGGGTGGAAACGCTCACCTGCTCAACTTGCTTGCTCTAATTGGTTGCCACATGCTCTTGACCCTAGGCTTATTAGAGTTCATTAAAACTCTATTAAGATGGCAATCAGCCGACATAAGATTTTATATATATAGCTTTTTAGAGTCAATGATACTTGAAAAACTCCTATTCACATTCGTTTTGGAAATCTCCTGCCCAGGACAAGGAGTAAAGAACTTTAGCCTGAAGCAAAGGTTCAGATCCAAGTAGGGTGGCATTCAACGGTGAGCCTCGTGAGCCTCGGAAGAGTGGAGGTCAGATTATCGAGCGCGTTGTGCATTTAGCTGAGTGTGGACTCAATCTGCAGATAGTGGGGAGCCGCCAGTGCTTTCTGAGAAGGGCGGTACATTGATCAGACCTGTGGTTTAGGACGGTAGCTCCCGCATTTACCTAATCATCTTCGAATCCCCTTTGAATCATCTTCGAATCTCACCAAAAGGCAGAATCCCTTGCTTTGCACCCGAGATTCTGATTCAGAAACTTGGCAGTGGGGCCAGGGAATCTGCATCTTTAAAGAAACACATCACAAACACATTGTGAGACCACAAGTCCATGGAGGATGTTTTGAGACGCAGTTTTAGGAAGATGAGCGTGGTGGTCAAGAAAGAGGCTCAGGACGGGAGAATAGTATGGAAACCTAACCTTGAGTGGGAGTGGTGGAAATCAAAACAATGACCCATCCTGCCAGGTTCCTGGGGGCTTGGGGGAGAGCGTGTTTTCAACTCCAGTGGACTCTGGGGAGCCTTGGGAAACTACTGATGCCTGTTAGAGAGGTCAAGCTCACTCTTGATCCATCCTATTCATCTTGACTAGTCAGTGCTGAGGCTCCTTCCTTTAACTTCCTTCCTACCTGTTCAGGGTTGCAAAGCCTAACTCTGCCTCTTTGATCAAATGCATGGAGTCTTTACCATATAACCCCAAGGACCTTGATGGGCACATGAGCCTGCTCGAACTAGTTTCAGGTACAGAAGGCCTCTCTCGGGCTTGAGACAAAACCACTCTTGCGTTAGAATTAAGCCACAAAAAGGCCGGTTAGGGTTGGCTCCAGCTGGCTGGTCAGGCCGCATCAAGTTATGGTATAGCCTTCTCTTTGAAGACTTGACCGTTCCCCTCAGGTCCTCTTGAGTCACGTGAAATCCAGGAGAGCATTTTCAAGTCACAAAAACTGTTAAAGTTTTCTTAGGTCCAGTTAGGCATCATTAAATCCTACCCAGATTAGTGAAGTCACAAGATCTCACCAGGCATAATGAGAATAGAATTTATAAAACTTAATGAGAATTGATGAGGATTATTGAACCTTGTCCTGCCCTTAAGGCAACAAGATCAAAATTTAGAAATTCAAATGGGAATCGAAGCAAAGTATTCTTTTGCTTTTCTTTTTTTTAAAGCCAGGCGAGCTACCTGAAGTTACGAGACTTGCATGGGCCCTTTGTGACCGCTAATCTTATAAACTAGTATGAGCCAACTTTTAATGGGTTCCTCTCCCTCCTCCCTCCCAGGTGGCATATATGCAGTTTAATAGGGTCTTCTGAACAGGCTGCTTCCACCCCGAGTAGAGACTTGGAGTGTGGAAATTCCAGGTGCCAACCCAGACCCGTGAGACCGGCAGCTGAACTTTTGGGACCCTCTCATATGTCATGCAAATAGGCCCACGCAGTGGCAATGTCGGGTGGACCGGTGGGTGGGAGAAGAAGAGGGCTGGTGAGCGAGTCATCCTTGCTCAAGTGCAATAAGGTAGGTCCCAAATCAGCCAGGGACGTCAGATAATGTATTTTCGTTGCTGGAGAGAGTTATCAGTGACTCACTTGGCATTTTGTGGATTAGATCTTTCAGAATACTTCTGTCAGTGGTTGCACTTACTCAAAAGCAAACCTCAGGATAGGTCTTTATATATTTAATGATGTGACTATTGTAATATATATACATATATATTATAGTCTCAGGGAAGTTTTGAAAAATGAGTCACAGTGGGACATCACACTACTTTTTGCTTAGTTTCTTGCCAATAGTTTCAATTCTTGATCTCGGAAATCAGTGTAGAGCTATTAAAGACATGGGCATTCTCAGACAACTGGCCCTTCATCCTAATGGCAATGATCGTGATCATGATAATACTATCCAACACATGTAAGGCTTATTCTGTGTCAGGCACTGTTCTAAGTGCTTTACAAATATGACCTCGTTGAATGCCGACAACAACCCTCTGAAATGGGAGCTGTTATTTCCTCCACTTCCGGGGTGGGAGGCGGGAACTGAGGCACGGAGAGGTTTGTAACTTCCCCAAGGTCACAGAGCTGGTAAGTGGTGGGGCTGGGATACAGACCCAGCCAGTGTGGACCCAGTTTGGGGGCCTAGGGTTAACCATCCAGTGCCAGTTGTGCAGGGAAAACCATGATATGCCACTGAGCTTTCAAAAAAAAGGGAAATTGAATAACGAGAATGACGTAGTTTCATTTTTGTTGTCAGTATTATGTGTGTGTTGGAGACACACACACACACACACACACACAGACACACACACAGCTGGGGAGACAGAGGGAGATTAGATCTGAATGGGAATAAGACAAGGAGGTCTGGAAGAAATCATGTAATTATACTAGTTACTTGGAGGGAGAGTTGTGTAGGTAATTTCACTTTTTCCTTCACATGCGTCTATTGTTTTAGATCGAACACACACACGGAGGAACTAATTAAGCTTTTAACTTAATGCTGCTGTCTGACACAGCACTTGCTTTAGATTCCCGTACTCCTGAGAGAAAAGATCAGTGTTCGCTGTTCTCAGGCTTAATGCAGTGACTTTCATGTAGTAAGTAGTCAATAAATGCTGTTTGCAGTGTTGTTTCATTGGGCAGTGTGTCGTTTGTATCATACCCCTGTATTCTCTCCGACGCTGGGCTCATTATAAACTCTGCCAGGATTTCACTCCTTAGGACGTTTGGACTGTTCTTTAGCTCAGGGGTTGCCCGATGTTTTCTCTCAAGGGCAAGGAGAGAAGTATTTCAGGCTCTTGGGGTCATCGGATCTCTGTTGCAATTTCTGCCTCCGTCGTGTGACAGCAGCCAGAGGAGATATGTAAAGAAACGGGCATGACTGAGTTCCAGTAAAATTTGATTTACAAAAGCAGGTGGAGGGCTGCCTTTGGCCGCAGGTTCGCAGTGTTCGGATGCCGGCTCTAGCTGGTCAGAACAGGGTCACTGGCCCCGAGAAACAAGTTGATTTACTTTGTTCTCAAGATAGTTTTCTCCTGCAGTTCTGAGGGCTTTGCACATATGCGAAGGTCTGATTGGGATGGATTATAAATCTACTTTAGAATTTTTCACGTGTTGATGTAATTGCTGTCGGGTTGCCTCATTCTTGCCATGTGAGAGATTAGGATGGCCCGATTCCAATATCCCATGGGACTACTCTTGGAGTCGGCATCCACTGTGTCTTGTTATACTTCGTACAAAACACCCGGGTTTTGTTTGTTTACTTAGTTGAATCCCTAGCGAAGATGAGAGAGAAGGAAGTCTTCTTTAGGACAGGGCAGGAGAACTGTGGGTCCCACGCCACCACCCCCGCACCACTTTGTCGCTCTTCTGTGTCTCAGGAGTGGGGAGACTAGGCTTTTTCAGAGCCTCTACTCACTGCCTCCCCCTGCCCCCAAAGATAGCTCCATTCTTACTTGGTTGTAACTCCTACTGAGAATCTGAAGTCCTTAGGAACTGGGACAACTAGTCTTTTCTTCAGTACAGTTCCTCTCTGGGCAACCACGATAGTTCATTTCCTACGAAGCCAACCCTGATCTTGTGCCCTGAGCATAGCACAGGGCTCCTATGGTTTACTCCCTTCAGTAAGACTGCCGGGCTCCCCAAGAGTACCCTTCTCAAGGGCAAAGGGAAACAACTTTTATTTCCTAACTATTTCAAGTTCTTGGCCTCTATGTTCCTGTTCACAATTCCTCCCAAGGAACTTACACAATTAGGACCGTTGGCCACCCAATTCTTGCTCAATAAATGGTTGATGGGCAACATTTTCTTCGTTTGCAGACCACGTAATAATTAAACCCTACAGACTGATAGCTTTCTTTCCCTCTAATCCATGCAACCAATATCTAAATTCTCTTTAGGAAATGGCAAGGGCAAATCATCCCCATCTATAGTCCTAACCATAGGTTTGTTGGGCAAACTACGTACCTCACACCTAACTAGATCACGGTATGCCCGTGACTTTAAAAGCCAGTATTTAAAAGCTTACCTTTAACCTCTATCCTGTGGACAGAGGGGATAGAGAAGAAACAAAGAGCCCCATTTTTCCTTCCTGCCTGCTTTTAGGCATGCAAATATCTATTTCAATAACTGTTAAATTAAAACTCACACACATTTCATTTGCATTGAGTAATGGACTGAATGTTTGGGTTCTCCCTACATCCATATGTTGAAACCTTAACCCCAAGGTGATGGCATCCGGAGATGGGGCCTTGGGGAGGTAATTGGGTCAGGAGAGTGGAGCCCTAGAAATGGACTGATCCCATTCTAAGAAGAGCATCCTTGTAAGAAGAGCAACCCTTGTCTTTCCTTGACAACTTTGTCTTAACCCGAAAGAGGAGACAGTGTGGGCCCCCAGAAGGAAGCCCCCAAAGCAACGGCCATTTTAGCCTGGTAGATTAGAAAGGGGTCATCTCATTTCCACACCCGGTGGCCACGAGTTCAAAAGGAAACTCCTTGAGAGAGGAGAACTCGTCTTCGGTGTCATGATGCCTAGCAGCTGCAACGCTTGAAATCACGAAATTACTCAGAGTCTGTAATTTAAACTTTATTTCATATCTGTTGTTAAATTACACAAAATCAGTGAATTGTAAAGCCACACCATTGAACGGATGTTTACAGTTGAAATCATGGGATTTATAGGATGATGACAAAAACGCGTATTTATAACATCCCTTATATACAATAATCAGTATAGACAGAGAAAATGCACGTAATCTCTGCAAGCCATGCACACCACAGCAATAACACAAAAGGTTTTCCTTTTTTTCCCCTGTAACAGACATTTCCACTGGCTCGGGCTCCATCCTGCTTTCCAAAGGTACTTAACCCTTTTAAGAGCAAACGTGTCAATTAAAATGAAACAAAACTGAGATACCACAGTGATCTACAGGATCTTTATTTTAAAAACACAATGTACACAAAATAGTTTCACTCTAAAACACGTGGACTTCAAGGTGTGTTTGAGTTTAAAAAAAAAAAAAATTCCTTTCAGTTCTTCAGTTCTCAGATTTCCCAGGACTGCAATACTGTCAGATAAAACACACTTCAGACAATAGTGATACAAGCTCAGCGTCAAGAAAATTTATTTTTAAACCCAAATATGCAGCTTCTTGTCCGGCTTGTGGCCATAAGTATTACAGATGAGACTAGATCATGCAGATAAGCAACGGATTGTACAAGATGTGACTTTATCGTCATACTTCTAAGCATGTCGCTCCTGAAAACATCAATGCTATTTCCAGTTGTCTTGTCGGCTCGACAGCCAGGGGGTTAGCGTAGGTCCCTACAAAGTATAGCAAAACCCATAAAATGGAAACTGCCCAGAATCACGATGCTTGCTAGCACAGCGGGTGCTAGCATCTTTCTTTTCGCCCTGCTCGATTCTATAACTGATCGCCTACAAGTGTTTGTGCAGAGACTTAACATGAAATCACTGTCCTCAATGCATATGCTCCTGAGACTCAACCTCACTGCAGAACACTCTTTCTCTTTGTTCTTTCTTCAAACAAAACCGGGTAGAGAGTTAGCCCAAAGTATCGAGATATAGCTTTTGGTGTTACCGAATAACTGGCTATCCTAATGCTTATTCTACCATTTTCTTTTTTTCATATCGTAATTGTCTACAATCTGTCAACACAAAAAACAAATGGGCTAGAAGCAGCCAGCCCAACTGGAAATGGCACAATAAGAATGTACAAAAAGTCAATAACAATTCATTCACATTCAGGTTCAATTCTATCTGATCAAGAATAACTTCAGCAATATTTTTAGACACGTTATCCTGTTCAAGAGTTTCTTGATAAGGACCTCACTACACAAACATTGATAAGACAATTCTATAGAAAGAAAGTCCTGACTTTAATCCAGGATTATATATCACAAGAAACTCAGCAACACACCATTTAGATGATGAAGAAAGATTCTATAAATGGGTTATTTTGGAATGAGCACAACTCGGAGAAGCCTTCAAATGAATGAGAAGCAGCGCCAACAAGATTCCAGAACTGTTGAAATTACAGTGCCCAGAGAGCGTCTGAAAATTAGATCTCTACACTGGTATTTCATTTGGGAGAAAAGTGTTTTTGTTTACTATGAGATACACCCTGTTTAAAACCTTTAAACAGTAGAAGGTAGAAAAAGTTGAAAATTCTAAACATCTCTTAAATAAGATATGAATCCTGTTCTACTTGAAAAGCCAATATTTCTTACATAAAACTGCCCATGTTTGGGAGAGAAAAATCTTCATTTCTACAGTTTGGTAAGATTTACCATCAGTTCTTATTCCATTTAAATAGATTCCTGGTTAAAATCAGAAGGAAATAAAAGGTTTTGTGGTTAATTTTGGTTTTTTAAATGTGTATATTCCTGCTTACCCCTGGGAACAACTGTTTGCTTCCAAGAGCAAGTTTTAACAGTGTATCATGAATAATTTGGAGACGTTTCTTAGCCATAAGTTGAATGGCCACATTTTATGCTTTCATTTTGTCTCTATAGCTAATTTAAGAATTTCTTAAAATATCGAAACAGCAATTTCTGGCGAGTCTGGTTTGGCTTTTGGATTTTATAAATACTCCAACAAACCAAAAAGAGGCAATTTAATTACATGCTTAAAGTTGTTTTACCCACGCACAGTATAACATTTAATTGAAAGGCAACTGTAAAGGCAACATCTTAACTTTTTTTTAACTTCCAAACTTAAGGAAGCAGGATGTGTTTGGAAACTCTCATGTTTTAAGACTTGCCGTATCTCTACTGGCGCTTTGGGACAAGTGTGCAAAGGCCTCTGGGAGCCACTTAACGCCATTTCTCTACGCTGCCTATGTAATCATTGGTGCCATTGCTGGCGCTGCCATCGCTCGGCTCTTGACCTGGGTTCTGCTTCTGGCTTTCACGGTTCTCCTTCTGGCTCGAATTCTGGGTCAGATTCTGAATCAGATTCTGAGTCACATTCTGATTGGCATTCAGATTTGGGTTCTGACTCGGATTCTGACTCGGATTCTGGCTCTGGCTTTGGCTCTGGCTCTGGCCCTGACTCTGGAAATGGGTCTGAAGGAACCTCCCCTTCAGAAATTTGCGTTGTTCCTGACGCTTCTGCCTAGCTTCCTGATGCTCCTTCTGCCTCATAAACTGGTACCTTTGCAAAAAGAGGTCTTTTGCATAGCTGTACAATTCCATATCCAGAAAATTCAGTCCCTCAATCCGCTTTTGGATTTCCTCATTGATCTCTACGCTAGAGGCCCTAGTGGTATTGTATTGGGTAAATGGCGAAATAAAGTTCATGTTGAAGGTTTTCTCAAACAGGTACTGGGTCTTCCGCTGAAACTCAGTGAGGCCAAAGAATGCCATGTGCTTCAGATTCGATTTGGCACTTTCCAGGAGGACCTTGTTTCTTTGCTTTTCAGGCATGACGGAGAGGTTGTAGCAGCCGACCAGGGTCAGGTCGGAGAGCATGCGCACCTGGCGGTTATTGGCTAGATTATAGGGACAGTCCATGAACTCTTTTAGGGGGCAGCCAGACCAGTCATCCCCAGTGTAGCAGCTGGGCAGCTCTTCGGAGGTTGGGGGCCTTCCGTCACAGACGTGCAGGGATGCTTTCCATGTTGCCCCTCTCTGGACGTGCCTCCACTCACTCAAGTACCGGGACACTGGGTCTCGGAGGATGGTGATGTAGTGGAAGTTCCTATGGGCAAAGCACAAAGACCAACAGTCAGCGCTGTGGTGACATGAGTGCAGTCAGCGAGGTACATGGCGTATGTGATGTTCACTGATCAGTAAGGAGGGCAAAGGGGGAATGATGGTGATCTGGTAGCATTTGTCCTGTGAACTGCATTGTAGACTGCTGTCCGAGTCCTACGAGCCCATCTGGGAAGCTAACCCTTTCCCCCAATTTGCTGGTACCGCAGCGAACGAAAGTAGGCCAAGTGTAGGCCCAGCACATGGTCCTTGTCATTCTTCACTTCCTCTTCCCGCTCCTCCTGTTTCTCTTTCTCCAGCCAGTGACAAAACCCTCCCGACGACCTCAGGCGCTTAAGCAGGCAGCCATGTTATTTCATATCCCCCCTAATTATGTCATATCCCCATTAACTGATCACAAAATTCTAACCTTTCTTACTAAATATACGAAAGCATTTTCCCAATATCCAGCCTAATCAGGATACCTTATTAAAAAATAAAACCTCATTGAAAGAGTGTTGATATGATGCTTTGATTCTGCCTGTTGTCCTAACATCATGGCTCATTGGTTCTGGAAGCGGCGGGCAGAGATCGGCAGAGCAACCCGGGGCCTCCAGAAATAAACATTGTGGTTAGTCACCGACTGAAATAGACATGGTAACTGCCAATGGCACATATGCAGGCTACCACCTCGGTTTCAGCCTTAGCTCGCGTGATATTCCCGGCCCAGCAAAGTTAACTCTATCAGCTCCAAAATGCTCCCTTTCTTTACCTACTGAAAGGATACCCGGGTGTCAACAAGTGTGAAGGTTCTGCCATATGGCTATCTTCACTTTAAAGCTGCAAACTGAAAAAGTTCTTTGTTCAAGTAGTGGACTAACGAACACTGAACCCATACGTGCACGCACGCACAGCAGGTGAACACGCACGCACCGCACCCCAGAAATGTCAAAGCCTAAGATGTGATCAGACATACTCAAGGGGAGTAACGACCCTGGGGTTGTGCTTTTTAATTAAGAAATGATTTTTTCCCCCACTGAGATTCAGTAGATGAAGGCTGAGGTCAAGGAAGGGCATATTGTGGAAGGAAAACAATAATGAACACTATTAGCATTTCGCTTCTTACAGAAAACCTGAGGAATGGCTGGCGGCTTTTGTGAAATCTATTCATTCCCATCTGAGAGAGTGGTGGTTCTGTACGCCTGCCAAAGGGAACCAACTCAACCACCGACGGGCTGAGTCTGTTGGCGGCAACGTTTCAGACGCAACCACCGACGGGCTGAGTCTGAAACGCAGTAACGTTTCGGGCTTCGAGCAACTCAGGCACCCCGGGGTCTATCCTGTATGCCTCTATTCTCTGCATGTTGTTTCTTCTGCTGGGCATGACCTTCCTTCTGTGACTGGAAAATTCGAAACCTCCTTCAAGTTGTAGTCCAAGTACAATCTCTCCTCTGAGAAAACGTAACCCCACCGCCTGCTGTCAGCCCTCCCCTCTTCCTCTGTGGCACCATAGTACGTCCACAGTTACTTAGCCTTTGTGAAAACCCTTTTGATACTGAACTGTGACTGCTTGTTTGTATTTCTGCTTAAACGGTGTTTTCCTGGACAGGGACTCTGTGCTCCTCTTCTAGAACTTCTAGGGAAGAGGAGGGAGAGAGCTGGGGACCGGGAAGGCCATGCCCCATCCTACAAAAACTCTGGAGAATCTTCTAAGTGCCTTGCAAATATCACAGAAAGTTTTCTTTTTTTTAAAATTACTTTATATATTTTTTTCCGGACTAAACAAGCATGGGGCACAGGAGGCGCCTCTGGGAGTGAGGATGGAGAGGGCAGAGCGCCCACCTCACTGCTTTTCCTAGGACCTGACCTTGCTAGGGCCACGAAAACTCATATGTCTGCGAAGACCCCTTGCTTAAGGGCTGGCAGCTTCTGGTGCCCGGTAGCCTTTACCAACAAAGGTGACTACTATTCCCACGGGCTTCCTCCTTCTGCCCCTTGCTGTGGTATTCATTCACTCCTTCGTTCAGCACATTTTTATCGAGTCTTTATGAGAGGCCGGAGGCGATAGCTTAGTGGCAATTAGTCTGATTATTTGGAAAAAAAAGAAATTTATGAAGTCCAGTGACACATTTGGATTAACCTTTCAACCAGCTTTAGCAGGCATGCATTATAATGGGGGCTGTTGGGTAGTTGAAACCCCCATAATAAAGTCACCTTCATGCTTAGCTGACAGTCCTCCTGCCCCGCCTTGTCGAACTGGTTTAAGCCGACAGTGACATCTTCTGGTAAATCCTAGAGTGCAGCCCTGTGCCGGTCGGAGGCTCTCCTTCCTCAACACGCTCCCTTGTCTTTGGGAACAGATAGATCTCCACCACCAGGGTGAATGTCATGACCAATGTTTTGGAAGCACCATCCTCACGTGGAAAGAGAGGAGGCACCCCAGGGAGGCAGAGACAGACGCTGCAGGGATGGTCACGGCCACAGAGAAATGAGAGGCACCCACATGCACACATGTGCACACCCTGCCTGCCCTGGTGACCGCAGCTGTCCTACCCTCTGAAGATAACAGGTCCAGGGATTGCCCACAGCCCACGTCTTCCAGGGAAGACAGGCCTGGGCTCCCAGGTTGCCTCAACGGGAAACACTCGATGCTGCTGGAAAGAACGATCCCGGCGGTGGAAAGGCTTAAAGGTTGGTGTCCGGGAGTGTCGTCCAGTGGCCTCCCAGATACCATAGTGTGCTGGAGGTGGGAAGGCAGGTAAGGATAACACGTGGGAGGTTTGGTTGGGCAAAGGATCCAGAAGGCTCGTTACTCTGAGGAGAGTTGTTAGGGAACTGTCAGAGAAGCAGTCTCCCCAGCCAGGCCACCTGAAGATGTGACAGCCCAGTCCGACAGGAACGTGCAGGGGGTGGCGCTCCTCCCGTGGCCAGTTCAGTGCAAGCACCTCACCTGTGCCTGGCACGGGGTGCCTGCAGCGCCAAGACATGGCGTTTCGATAGAAGGTGTTCTTTTTTTTAAGATTATTTATTTATTTGACAGAGAGAGAGAGAGAGAGAGAGAGCACAAGCAGGGGAAGCGGAAGGCAGGGGGCAGAGGGAGAAGCAGACTCCCCGTTGAGCAGGGAGCCTGATTCGGGGCTCGATTCCAGGACCCTGGGATCATGACCCGAACCGAAGGCAGGCGCTTAACCCACTGAGCCACCCAGGCGCCCCAACAGAATGTGTTCCTAATGGTTGGAGCAAGCACAAGGTATGATGAAAGCACCTTGCTAGCCTAACAATATGGGCAACAGCTTCTGCTGCTTTATTTTGAAAACAAATAATGAGAGGAGGCAGGAAGAGAGGAATGGAGTATGAGGCAGAAAGATGAGCATGAGCAAAGTCACAGGATACAGACTAGCCTGTTGTGTGTGGAAGAAGTGCACTGAAAACCTCTTACGGGGGTGGGGGTGTGTGTGCCTGGGTGACTCAGTTGGTTAAGCATCTGCCTTCGGCTCAGGTCATGATCCCAGGGTCCTGGGATCGAGCCCCTGCTCAGCGGGGAGCCTGCTTACCCCTCTCCCTCTGCCTGCCGCTCCCCCTGCTTGTGCTCTCTCCCTCTCTCTGACAAATAAATAAATAAATAAATAAAATCCTTAAAAAAAAAATGAAAACCTCTTACTGGGAATGAAGGGGAGTGGCAGGGGTTGTGGATGGAGGGGTAGCCACAGACCTGGCTGTGGAAGGCCTTAGGACCCCCCAAGAAAGGGTTTAGACTTCTGTAGCCGACAGGGAGGCCTCTGAAGGGGTTTCAGCAGGGGAGCGACATGATGAACTCGGTGTTTTGGCAAGCTCACAGGGTATGGGGTGCGGAGATGGAATTAGGGAAATTCGCCTAAGGTTACTGCAGAAAACAAGGCAGAAGAAGGAGGGAAGCCTAGAGACAGTTTTAGGAGGCAGCATTAACAGACTTGGTGTCAAAATGAACACAGAGGAGAGGAAGGAGGAGGGTTAAGGATGCCTCCAGTTTCTGGAGGAAGGCCTCCGGTCTGCTGGGACACCCAAAAGAGAGTTGAATGGACAGATACAGCACTCAGGGGGTGATCTGGCCTGAAGATAAAGATGTGGCGTTAACAGCAAAAAGTAGTCATTTCAAACCATGACAGCCTACTTGCAGATCAAAGTTTAATTCCACACGTGTGGCTTCAGCGCTTTGAAGACCGACTTTAAGTACCCTGGGGTAGCCCAAGGTTTCCCTTCTTAATGCTAAATATGGTTTTCAACTATTCTGGACACTGCTTCAAGTTCCCTCACTGTCCTCTTGTTGCCCCTGAATATATTCCACTTTACTGGAACGTGTCCTCCAGGCACAGTCTGACAAGTGACAAGTAGGGACAGTCTGTCACCTCCCTCATTCTCGACACCACTGCTCAGTGTGGCCTCGTATATCACATTGGCCTTTTAGGCAGACATGCCACACCACTGACGCACAGTCAACTAAACTCTTTCATTCTTTTACACATACACCATTTTGAAACCCAATCTACTTTATCCTGGACCTGGATGTAGTTTACTTGTGGCCCTGTTTAATTTCTTCTTGTTAGAGTAAGTCCGAGCCTGTCAAAACACATCTGGATTCTGATTATATCCCCCAGTATCTTCACCATATCTCCTTATTCCTTTTGGCAATGCTTGTATCCAGGCATTGATAAAACAGAACAAGATGCAGGCAAGAGCTGCTGGAAATCTACCTTCAGGTGGACATTACTCCGAAGGGTGCTGCTGAATGGATTGATTTAATTTTAAATGAGTGAGCCATTTAAAATGGCTCAGCCCCAGGAAAAACACACTCAGCCTGTTTTGCTTAGTGGTAATGGGACAGGAATATCTTAGGACAAAACTTGTCACTTAATTAAGATGAACAGGTGTCGCATCTTTAAAATGGAGTCATGACTCCCCATCAGTTACCTAGGTGAATTTAATGACCATTGTTCAGTGTGTCTGTATACCCCTGGCCCCTTACAGGCAGAACAACATGAAAGGTCAAGTCCGGGCCAACTTTTTCCTGCCATTGTTAAATAATTGTAGAAACAACAATAGCAACCAACGAAGAGTTGTCCAAGCATGAAAACTGGGGGCCACCCTGGACTCCTCGATCTTGCTCACCGCCACTATGTGAACTTCCCCCAAGACCCTTGCTGATTCTAGATCCTAGGAGCACTCAGGTCCATCCTTTCTACCACTGCGTGGGGCCAGGCCCTTATCACTTCTCTACCAGGTCACTGCGGCGGAGTCCTGGACTGCCTTCCAGCCTCTGGTCTCATGCCTAGCCGCACCCCCCCCCCCCCCGCCCATATGGCCCACATCTGACCTGTCATTCCCTAGTTAAGACCTCTTAATCCCTATCAACTAGGACATGAAGTCAAAGCTCCTTCACACGCTAGACACAGCCTCGTGGGACCTGGTAGCCACCACCTTTCTTTCCCTCCAGCCTCATCTCTATCAAGCTCCTTCTACACAAGCCTTCCTCAATCACGAGGGATTTTGCATCTCCCCCTCTGCTCCCCTGACTCTAGCTCATGTGGCAATCTCTGAAGACATTCTGCTTGTCATGGGGGGGGGCAGGGGGCAAAGGGGATGGGCAGCATGTGCGACCCGCATCTAGTGGATGGCGTCTAGTGGTGCTGCGACACATCCTACCGTGCAAAGAATTATCCAGCTCCAAATGTCAATAGTTGAAAAACCCTGCTCTATTCTGTATGCTCCAGGTATAGAGAAGTAATTTCGATTTCCAAATCCGTCCCAGGCAATGACCCTACAGGCCCCTTTCCTTCGGATACAGAATGCCCACTCTTTTTAATGGCTTGCATATTTTGTAGGTTACTTGGAAAACTTTAAAACTCTAAGATTGCTTCCTCCATGAAACCTTCCTTGACCTTCCTGGGCAGAGCAAAGGGCCGGTATTCCTCTGTTCCAGCTGTGCTGGAATCCTGCTATGTGCTGCGACTGTCTAGTGATCCGTCTGCTTCCTACACTGGACTCTGAGCTCTGGGAGGGCAGGGACCGCGTATCATCGATCAGTGTAAGCTCCTCTGGGCCTGGCACAATGTTTGACAGAAAATTAGTGTTTAATAAAGGACTGTTGAATGAACGTCTGCAGCAGGAGCCGCAGAGCTTAGGATAAGCTAATAGGAAAGGCATCTTTTTCTTTGATAAGGAAAAGCCACTAGATGTCAGTATTAAATAACAGATATACCACTTTATCCCCATGATGGAACATTTTAAGGAGATCTAGTTATACTTAGCAGTTGTCCCTGACTTTCTGTGCATTAGCCCCACATGAAAGAAGGCTGGAAAATTTAAGGATATTACACGTAAGTAAATGGAGGAAAATGAGTACCATATTTTCATTTTTAACAGTTTATCCTGCAATAAGGACCCGAGTTCTAAACCACAGCATCCTAGGCTCATTAGAGCAAGAAGAAGCCTTTGAGATGGCAAATCACCTTGGTCAAACGCTTCTCTTTAGAGGGGGGAAAATCAAGGCCCTGAGAGAAACACGGATTTGCTCATAAGACCCAC
Source organism: Eumetopias jubatus (assembly GCF_037043125.1). Classification (NCBI taxonomy): domain Eukaryota; kingdom Metazoa; phylum Chordata; class Mammalia; order Carnivora; family Otariidae; genus Eumetopias; species Eumetopias jubatus. Next base: position 17,145,372 of record NW_028274817.1, on the reverse strand, counting down.
TTTGCTAACAGCCCTTGGGAATGGATTTAACTGCAAGGAGTATTCCTGGGCTGAAGGCCGATGTTTTAGCCGACCCTGCTTTGTGTCTGTTAGTTCCCTCCGATGGCACAATAAACCAGGACAGAGAGAACCCTCATGAAGAGGAGACGTTTGCTGCCGAGAAAGGGCACGGCCAGGAGCTGGGGGCACTCGGGCCTGGTGCTTACACATGAACTCCCATCCCCACCATGGAGCTGAGAGAGAGAGATGATTTGGCCCAGTGTCACATGGCAAGTGAAGTAGGGGTGCTGTGACTGAACACATTTCTTTCTAGAACCTGTGCTCTTCCCGTCCTCGGGCTGGGACCCAAACCCAGGACTTCCCCTTCTGGGAACAAACTAACATCGTGGCTCCAGAACCAGCAGCATCAGCACCACTTAGGAACTTGTTAGAAATGTGCATTCTGGGGTCCACTCACTGAAGAGAAACCCGGGGGCTGGGACATGGCCATCTGTATCTTAGGAAGCCCTCCAGGAAATTCTGTGGCACAGGCACACTCGAGTCTTGAGAACCACTGTCCAAGAGCAAACCTGAGCTCCCTGCAGCACTCCACAGATAAGCCAAAGGATGCCCACTGCTGTCCAGGAAAAGCCCAGGGCACTTTGCCTGAGCAAAGCTAGGAGGACCAGGCTGTAAACATTTACTTCCCTTTTAGGCCCCTGGTTCGCGAATAAGGTTTTTCCTGCACTACTCAAAGGAAAAATAAATATCAAAGCCATTTCTTCTATGGAAGAAGGCCAACAAAACCGTACAAGTGAAGGTCACAGGAGTGATCAATAAAAAGTTAATTTAAGAAAGGAAACAAATTCTTAGCCCAAATCAATGAGTGAACATATTATTATACCTGTAGCTTAATTTTGTACTTTTTTTTTTAAGTTCAGCCTTTGAACATCTTGTTCTTGGAGGAATGATGAGTGGCGGAAAAATAGGAACCATGACTGGTGGTCCTACGCAAACTCTGCAAACAGGGGAAGGCATATGGGACAGTGAGTCATTAATGCCGAAGGTCTGGTCTCCTTCCCCGGTTAATGATGCCTAAACCAACGGCACAGACCCTCCCGTTGCACTTAAGTGGCTCTGGCAAAGTGAGGAGGACGGCGCTCAGATCAAACGACATTAACATGTGAGTGCAGACTAAAAGTCGAGTTAACTGAATCAAAGGCAAATACGCCTCCGACGGGACTGGATCCCTCAAGCCCCGGAGCTGTCATTTTAACTGCTTCTCTTGGGTGACTCAGACGCTGGCAGTCCCCACAGAGAAGCTCCATCAACGTTGTGATCAGCGGTGGCAGCAGCCTCGTAAGGAGATGTGGGATTTCCACAGGGGGCGACTTTGAAGTGGGTGGGTGCTCACTGAAACGTGTTGTGTCTGGTAGGTTTCTCAAGACCCCCTTGTGGCTCAGCAGTCGTGCGTTAGCTGGTGAGCAGAGGGAGCCCTCACATTTGTGTAGAGTGACTTCTTACAGCAGTGGCACCCGGGACTTTATCTGATTGTCCTCCCAGCATGAGGGAGACCTAAGCGATCTGGACGCGAAACATCTCCCTTTGCCCTTCAGATCGATGCCGTGGGCTTGTGACAAGGCCAGGCTCTTCTGGGCAACGCATGAGAGGTAGGGAGCAGGCCCAATCCCTGGGAGCCCGCTGATGGATAAGACCACCAAGACGCGGACAGAAGCATTCCAGGAAAAGCACCTGCTGGATGTAAAAACAACTCAGAAGAGACTGAAGATCTCACCTGCCAGACAAGCCATTCAGTTCCCCGTGCACAGACGTTCCTGCTGTTCTTCACACCTCACCCAAAGGAGCAGTGCTATGTATATAAAGTAATACCTTAATTAACACCTTAATTAATTATGCTTTTTCCTTTGGCTAACTGAAGGCTTTTTTTTTTTTAACGTGTCTTCCTTGCGTTTATTTTTAAAAAAATAAATCTCTTCTTTTCTGCTCTGTGGCTCTCCCTCTGCCCCCAGTTCTCCCGCCTTCCAGAAGGGTCAGCCCGGTGAGGGGGAGCTGGCCTGGCTAGCAGAGGAGGACCTTCTGCCCAGTGGCCCCAGGCTCGGGCTGGGCCTGCAGCTGTGTGTGTGTGTGTGTGTGTGTGTGTGTGTGTGTGTGTGTGTGTGTGTGTGTGTGTTCTGAGGGCACACTGGAGTGATGGACTTTCGTTAAGCAGAAGGATGTTTTTCTAAGCCATTCTCCTCTTTCTTTCACCAAACAGCAAAATGATGTTTCCTTCTTTGTTGAAAAGGAAGAAAAGAAGATTTCTCATGCCTGTAAATTCAAACCCAACGTGAAATTCTTCACATAATCAGTCCTGGTGATATTTACTTTTTTTAAAGAAATCTAGCGCCCTTCCTTCCCAAAGCCCAGTTGGCTCCCAAGTACGTAAATCTAAGGACTTCTGCAAACAGTGAGAAAACAGAGTTCTTTAACAAGATGTGAAATTCCAGGCTTTATGACCCGTAGTCACCAGCCTTCACCCAGGGTCCACTCAATTGCTGGGTGGCATGAAAATCTCTGCAGCTTACACTGCCCCCCCTCCCCGACATGTTTTGCATTCTCAAATTATTCTGTGAGTCTCGGCTCATTAGTACTCAGTGTGTTTTTGAGGTGTAAAGAAGTTTCAGAGAAAAACCCCTTCAGTGTGTAGATGAGGGAGTGGGGCCATGAAGGGATATGCTCTGC